>NW_008630233.1:72294-78253 GCF_000691845.1 Merops nubicus | reverse complement strand
CTTTCCCTCCTCTTTGAGATTCTGCTCTCTCCTGGCCAGGGGAAGCTGACCTGACAGTCACCTGGTTTCTGCACCCTGCCTTGGTGCTTGCTTTGACCTGTGCTGAGAAAGGAGGAGAAAAACGAAGTATGGAGAAAGGAGTCAATTTGGTTGTGTTGGTGGTGTGGTTTTGTGGTTTGTTTTTTTTTTTTTTTTTTTTTTTTTTCTTTTTTTTCCCCTTGGAACAATCACTGGTTCCTATTACTCAGGAATGTGAGGGACACATGCACATGCTGCCTCATGCATATGAAAGGCAGGCTCTTGTTCTGCTGACCCTGGAGGTAGATGTGGCCATGCAAGACAAACATTCCTAGCACTCACAGGATCTTCTGGGCAAATCAAAAGTATTTGTTCTCTGTTTATTGAAATTAGTTAATCAGGACTCAGAGTAGTAACTTCAGCAGACTTTTAGAAAGGCAGAGCTTTCATCACTCTCTAGACCAGTTCTAGGATATATTGCAATTTTAGGGTTCAGTGAAAATTTGTCAAATGAGGTACTGTTGCTCCATTGACTTCACCACTGATATGATAATTTGCTGCTGCAAATGTTGTAAATGGGCAGCTAAGTCTAATGTACTGAGAAACTCTGCTGAGAAGTTTCAGTTTATGCACAGAAAAATTATTTGATTTGCTGAAGATAAGCACATATTTTGATTGAGAAATGTAGCAGAATGAGCAAAATAAAACTGGTAGTTTTATCGGGTATGCCAAAATCCTTCTGAGGTCAGAGAATAAGAAATTCTGTGCTTTGTTTGTGTTGGGGATGGGTAAGACGTGGTTGTACAGCCTTATAAGTATGTCATACAATTCCTACGGCTGACTTAGTTGCTAAATAAGTGATGCATGGCACACAATCCCTGTCTCCCTCTCACATACACAATTATGTGTGTAACTGTTGTACATATAACTAGAAATTTGTATGTATGCACACAAGTATGTCTGTACACATACAGTTTTGAACATACCAAACTCTTCTCTTGATTTTCAAGAATACCTGCAAGCCTCATTGTTACTGATATGCTTTGACTAACAGACTTAAGAGGCTTCTTGGTGGAAGATTACATGGCTTCTTTTGGTTTTGTACTCAGGATGTTAGTGTTAAATTTGAGAATTGTCTGTGACAGGACGGTGGCACATAGATAGGCAGCATGAAGCAACTTGTCCTGTCAGCGACTAGTGTGAAGTAGTTGTAACCTACCCATTGTAAAGGTCTGATCAAAGAAGGGAAGGCTGCTCACAGCAAGACTGTTCCATGGAGATCTCTGCCTCCTTACTACTTTAGAACACCTTGTTCAAGGCATATGTCTGTGTATGAGTACTAGGCAGTGTTTTCTCTGGAAGTGTCAAGTGTCCCATATGGCTACTCCATACAGTAAGTTAAGGCACATCCAGGGCATCATCATGTGAGCTGAAAGTATGGAGTGCAGGGGCCCTTGTGATCCTCTCAAGGGTGGAGACCATCACATAAGTGGTGAGCCAACAAAATGCAGAGTCTTATGTTTTTGAAAGAGTGCCTATGCGCATAGTGCTTCCTTCTGCATTATATTTCCACTTATGCACCCAAATCTGATCTAAGTAGCCCAAAGCATGCCTTAGTTGTCCTTTAAAGTGCCACATTTGAGAGCTGTGTTCCAAGTGGTTTGTTTATGTTCTGGCTTTGTTGTTGTATACTTGGTAATAAAATGTTCATAGTGCCTAAATATTTTTAAAACACAGGTCTGAATTACTGGGAAACTGTTCAGCTTGTCATTTTGGTTAGACCAATGTACTTTTTAGAGACAAATAGCATTCACGGATTTCTTATCCTTTTTGAACAATTCCTTTATAGAACAAAGGAACTAAGTGTTGAAAAGTGATGTATGTAACAACAGTTCTGTTGTTGTTACACACATGAACTGTGAAGCAGTTCATGTTTACTGGCAGGACTGGTAATTGAGAAATCTTTTTCTTGAGCAGTACAGGAGAGCTACTTACTCTCATGATTGTCTGTAGAATATCCTAGCAGCAAACATGTAATGCAGCAGCTTGGATGAGTTAAATCTTACAGAAGCAGAGGCTTTGGTCCAGCAAACTCTCCCTTCAAAGCCTGCTCTGGTTTACCAGATGGATATTTGGCTTTGGCCAAGGGAGGAATACTTGATCCTGCTTCCAAGTCAGGCTGCTCCTTGTCCTGAAACTATTCTGGAAGGCTTTGTTCTGGGCCTTGCCACCATCTCCTCTTCCTTTCTCTAGCTTACTGCTGGCATTTGGTCACTGAATGCAGGGCTCAGATCCAAAGACCTTGCTTTCATGGGACCAGGTGTGCATAATATTCACGTAAGTACAGTGCTTGCAGCGTACTGTTGTCTTGCCAGATCTTTGAGTTTGCCAAGCAGTGCTACCGTTTAGCAAGTTACTGGTGACCTCATGCACCTCTGCGGAAATCTCAGCTCTGGCAGTGTTTTGACATAGACAGCAGCGAAAACATTCCTGAAATTGATCACAGCTGCTGAGACTTCAGCATCAGTGTAGACTTTAAAGATGGAGACATACCCTGCCCTGTTTGTGCTGGTAATAAATCTGGATTCTTTTAATCATGAGACGGAGCGATTAGAAAAATATTAGGGAATGGTGCCAAGTAACTCAGAAGGTCATGGACAAACAGAGTTACCATGGCATCAAAGACGGTACATTGGTAGTGGTACATTTAATCAGCTAAATGAATAGAAATGGGACAAGTTCAGTAAGTGTTATTAGCTCTGCAGCTAATAAGAGTTTTTTTTTTTTCCCTCTACTATATCTACAATTTGTAGTTGACTTAGGTGTTTATTGGAGGCCAGAGTGTTTGTGATTATCCCTCTTAGGTGATGCAAGACTGGCAGGCCTTAACTGTTTCAGTGGATGACATCTCTGCAGCTATACTCCTCAGTGCACATAAGTGCACATAATTGTTACCATGAGGAAATAAGGGACATGCAGGTTGGTGATCAGTGATGAGGTCTGTCTAATACTGTAGAATAGTTATGCACTGTCTAGATGCACTCAGCTCATTACCTCTGCAGATATGCTTTCAGAGAGCCAGGGAGAGGTTTTGTGGTGAGAACAAGCTATCTGGTCTAAGAGATTCAGCTTGCAGATCCTAGCTTACTGATTCAATTTCCTTAGGAAAGAGACATTGTTTCAATATTACACAGCTTGTACCAGTTTTTGTTTGTCTGCTGTTGTGTTTTTGATGGTGTATTTTACTTCATAAAATGAGAATTTGTTGTGTGAATTATCAAGTAGGTCATTCACTAATGCCTTTAAAAAGAGTTGAGAGGGACCTTACTAATCTTCAGGGGTGGAATATGGCTCTTCTGCATTTTATATATTTGTTTTTACTTACTGTTTGTTACAGAGAAATGCTCAGAACCATGCTTCTTCTGGTTTCTTTAATGATGCATTTGGATACACTCTCAGATGGCTTCACTGAATGCAGTACACATCACTGAAACTGATTTTTCTAGTTGTACAATTCTGCTACAGAGTATTTCTAGGTCTGTCAGATTATCTACTTACCCAAGTGCTGACTGCAGATGGTCCACTACACCCCTTACCTTTAGCACCTCTATTTTAGCACATTATGCCCTGTAAGTGACATTGGGGGGCCAGGACAAAGCAGTGGAAAACACTGCAGGCAGCAATACTTTACAAATGGGGAGTCACACAAGAGTCTTGGTAATCCTGATCTGAGAGTCCTTTATTATTACTGTTTGTATCTGTATATGGAAAGCATTTGCAAAAGCTGACGTGGAAAAATACCATAGTGATGGTGGATTTCCACAGGATCTTCCTTATCAGCCTTGGGTTATCTGCTACCCTCTGGTAGTCCTTCTGTGTGTTTTGTACTAGTGGTGCTGCGCTACATGAAGAGTGACGGGAGGTTGAATTCGGTGATCTTTAGCAACGTCCAGCTGGCTGATGGGAAACCCCATGCTGTCATCTTGTGGCTGAGTGGCCTGCAGCAGGGATCGAACACAGTAGAGCTGTATCTGGACTGCCTGCAAGTAGGTGCCATTCAGGACCTGCCAAAAGCATTTTCAGCACTGTCTCAGAGGTCGACAGCAGTAGAGTTGCGCACTTTCCAGGAGAAGCCACAGGTGAGTGGGAAAACTGGGAGCAGGCTGAGCACTTAATGGGATCATCAGGGATCCTCTGAACAACTGAATCCAGATCGCAGCCCTCACAGCACAATGTACAATGGTGCTTCGGTAATACTTGAGTACTAACTTGTGAAATAAATACAAAGATAAGTTCCTTACAGAACAGGTGAAATTTTAGCCTCATTGAACCCACTAATAGTTCTGCTATTAATTTTAAACACAATTTTTAGCTTATTAAAATTTAAAAAACCCAAATATTTTACTGCTCTTATTACTTCAGTTGGGGGGTTTCTTGGGGACTGGGCAGTTTGCAAGGACTTAGCTAATGCGGGCAGGGCCGCTCTTTGTCAGCGTCGTAGAGCTGCTCAGTATGGGCACCTCTTGCCTGTGCGTGTGGCTTTCCTTTTCATGATAAGCCATATGACTATAAAGAAAAAAAAGAAGGGGACTCACATATTGTGAGAGTCCAACCTTCATCTGTTTCACTACAACAGCTTTTCTTCCTCTATCTGCCAACCAGGGACATAACTTCCTTTCATCTCCAGATAAGCAGTCCAGCGAACAGCATCTCCCATCCTCCTTAGTGAAAAATATGTATTAGAAGGTGCAAAGGCATTCTTCCCACCATGTTTCCTCTTGCTTTCATGGCAGGCTTTGAAAATGAACCTGTTTATATGGAGAATCAGTAAGGTGGCCACATTCCTGACATGAATGTAAACCTGTTAGAGAAGGGGGAAAAAGACTGCTTTGGATTCAGTTGAGCAGAAAAAAACCCATTATTTCATGCTGTAGATTTAAGAATATGTGAAATTCCTGTATGTGAGATCATATGAATTGGAATATTAAAGGAAAAATTTCAAAATAAAACCAAAGCTATGTGAAAATCTGCAAGGCAAACATTAGGGATTTTATTACAATTCAGATGGTTATGTGTGGTCCTGAAGATGACCATGTGGGAGCCCTGCATGCTTAAGAAATGGACAACCTCTCTAAAAAATTAAGTTATTTTGATATTTCACATTTTTTTCAATTATTGTACCAGAATTGTGAGCTCTGCTTTTCTTCTGAGTCTAGGATACATTAGACGAGCTGAAGCTGGTGACTGGAGGAACACTTGCCCAAGTGGGGAACCTGCAGGATTGTTTTCTTCAACAAATTGAACCTGTTTCACAGTACACTGGTAAGGTCTGCAACCAGGACTTAAAATTATTCTTTAAGATAACAGTGCAAAGAAGCTAAAGTGATGAATATTAAAAATGTGGGGAAGCTCTATAGACAGGTAATAACAATTGCTTGACTGAATTATAGCCATGATAATTTCCTGTAAATGTTCTAGAAATAATTCAGTTTGAAGAGACTACAGTCACTGCTTCTGGTGATAAAGCAATGACTTGTTGTCCTAGTAAAGGAGGATTCTGTAATGATTGAAAGAGGGTTTTTTGGCCTAATTTGGAAGACAAACTTTTGTGTGTGGTCTGCTTTTACAGCTTAATAATATTTTAAGTATTCAAATTGCAGACAGAAAGTAGTCCTAAATGTGATACGCTGCTACAGCTTTATGGAGGTAGGCAGATGGATGGATAGATGGATAGCAAGACCTATCAGGCTACTTATCCCCATGACCAGTATTCATCTTCTATTGGTCACTGGTGTGACCAGTAGAGTCAAGGAGTAAGGCATAAAGGAGGACACAGGAGACGGCAGAGCATGTTGGTGCTAGACCTACAGAGCCTGCAGGTCCCCATGGGGGAAGCCACGGTGAGGCAGCCACTACTCCGGCCACACGTTAGCTCAGGCTT
>NW_008630233.1:71595-72276 GCF_000691845.1 Merops nubicus | reverse complement strand
AACTGGAAATGTGCTCCAAAACCAATTCCTTTTTTGCCTGTGCTGAGCATTGTGGAGACTGAGCTGGGAACAGTGAAGAGAGGAAGGAGCTGAGGCTGCTGGGACTCCTACAGGTCCCCAGGGGCTGGGTGCAATCCCCTGTGATGGGTGAGGGTGATCTCTAACCTCTCAACACCACATATCCTCAGTTGCACATGATTTTGTTTTCTTGCTCCTTAACATAGACATACCTAGGCAAAAAATACAAAGTTTTATCATTAAAGGTCTCTTATTTTCTCTAAATCAACAGATATTTGCACATAGAAGGGAAGGGTAGTTCAATATTTCTTCCTGGAAAGACTCACAGCTCCATGGGCGAGGTTTCCTGATTGCAGACTTGCAGCTTTCTCATTTGTAACTTTTTGCTAATTAATCACTAGTACGAATGGTAGTAATATAGAGAGGTATTGTCTCTTCCTGTCTGCCTCTGCCTGGCTAAGCCTCTCAAGTAGAATTAGTATCCTATTAATAATAATAATAAATCAACTCACATAAATATAGTCAAATTTCCCATGGTCCAATCCACCAAAGGAAAAGGTGCAAATGTTCCAACAGCAATATTAATTCAGCTGCCTTGCACTTTCTGTGTGCTTCACTGTGCCCTTTTCCAGGAGCAGTATCAGATAACTATAATTTTGCTTT
>NW_008630233.1:47677-71562 GCF_000691845.1 Merops nubicus | reverse complement strand
AAATGCTTAGCTGTATAGGAGTGAGAGACCTGTGTATATTTGTAAAAGCATGTTTTCATATTAGTTGGAAAATCCTTGAAGAGATTTGGACCTGAATAACTCTGCTTGGCTTTGCCTGTGTGCCTGTCACTACTCAGTGCTGTGGCAGCAGCATTCTCTCCGTGTTCAGTCTGTGAGGCTGAGACACTTAAGCAGTGTAGATGGCAGTATGATGAACAGAGAGAGGCTGGACATGTGTATTTGGATCTTCCCATGTGGGTAGAAAAATACAGCGAAAGATGCACTGGGTTTGGTAGATGAGTTAGTATGCTACATGGAATCATCATCACAAAGTCGTTTATGTCAGAAGGGATCCTTGGAGGTCATTTAGTTCATGTCGGGTACCAGAACCTGCTGCCACAGTCCGCTCCACTCAGCAGTCGTGTGATGGTTCATTTGCTGTGTTCTCGAAATGAAAAAAAAAAAAAGACAGGTTTTACTTCAGTCAAACAGTGGAACTGTACTGTTTGCATGTGATAGATAAAAGAGTGACAGGAAAGGTAAAGTAAAGAGGAGAAAGAGAGTCATGGCTACCACCAAGGGGCCCTGTGCATCCTGATGGTTCCTCCGATCGTTGTGATCCTTGGTGGAGCAAGCTTCCCCAGTTGTCTTGAAGAACCCATCTAAGAAGCCATCTTTTATGCTAGGTAATGCACCTTGCTCCTCCTCTGTCTCCACCTGACCAAAGTTCACCCAAAGTTCACAGTTTCTTCATCAGTGGTGAGACGGAGGCTGGGTCCATCTTCCGTGGCGGCAGCGATGGGGTTTATCTCGGCAGCTCCGGCCCCCCACGCGTCGGAGAAGGGCACAGAGCACTTCCCACCACACCGTCCTTCACCCCAGGGTGATCCTGCAGGAACCCATTCCATTCCCACGGTCAGCAGCTGCACCTGAGGTGGGCCCCTGCAGACTCCTGTCAAGATGCTAGCCTAAGATTCGGCTAAAATCTTATTCTAGAAGGATAGGAGGAGATTTCCAGAAGGCTAGAAGGATATTTCTTTCTATGAATCTGTCCAGTCAGTTTTGAATGCATGATCCAGAATGTCTCCTGTCAAGAAATTCATCACATGTTTGAGGAGATACCTCCTTCTGTTTGCTTTGAATCTGCCTCTTCATAATCCTACGTGCAACTTGTATATGCAGCTTCTTTAGTGGAGGATTATAGGCAGAAGGGAAACTGTTCTCTTGTGAGCGCTCATCCATACTTCAGTCATGGCTGGATCTCTCTGGCTAAGTAACCACAATCTCTTTAAATGACACTTCAGGACACTGTCTTTGCAGAATGAGGATAAATGGGGTGCTTGAGCCAGTATTGCTCCCAAGAGAGCTAGAAGAGGTATGTATGAAGCGTTTCATGGTGGCCTGCAATTGTACAAGCTGGGCTCTGTGTGTGCTCTGCACCTGGGCCAGTTAACTGTGCAACAAACCTGGTCACCTGCTCTAAATCCAAGCCCCTGTACTCGAACATGTTGCCCAGAGAAGTTTTGCATGCCCTATCATTTAAAGTGTCCAAAGTCAGGTTGGACAAGGCTTTGAGAAACCTGACCTAGTGAAACATGTCCCTGCCATGGCAAGAGGGTTGAACTAGATGATAATTAAAGTTTTCTTCCAACCCAAGCCATGCTATGATGCTATACTGCAAGGTCCTAGGAAGACAACAACAGGGTTGCTCCCTGACATGTCATCTGGCTCACAGAGGATTAGCATGTCAAGGGACTTCAGTTCCTGTTTGACAGTAATTCTTCAGATCTGTGTCTCAATTTAATTGTTGATGTGAAAGCCATTCTGTTACTCAGATTGTTACTGACTCAAGAGCATAGAGCTAGGGACTGGCTGAACTGGGGCTTGCCTCTGTAGGTGGGGTATGGATAAGAGAAACTACATTGTAGGACCAGATAACTATAGCTTTGGGCTACCCTTTTGCTTACCCTGCTCACTCCTGGGAGAAGCCACCCCACCATACACTGTGGACCAACAGCTCCCTGAAAGGCCTCTGACTTCTAAGTACTGATCACCTGTCATTCTGCTGCAGATGGAGCCTACTTTAGGACTTGGCTTTAAATGGAAGATCAAAAAGACGGCTATGGGAAGTCATAGTTTCTGATCAGCTGTCTGAATTTGCTACATACAGGACATACAATTCATGGCAGAATAACCTGTTTAGTCCCCCTCAAAGTTTAACAGTCTGCAAAACTTCACTGTACAGAATAGATCTGGTTTCAATTTAAATGCTAGCCAACAACAGCATCTGAAACCTTGAGAAATGTTTGGAGATCTCAATCAATAATGCTTAAACCTTTCCATGTTCAAAAAATCCAAGCAAAACAAGAGCAGATCCCAGCATCTGTCCCAACAGCCTGCGTGCCAAGTTCTACTATGCGATTCTGAAGTACCCATGATATTAACTGCTGCTGCCGTCCTCCCAAATCAAAATCAGATGAAGCTGGGACTAGAACAGAGGCAGGTTCTGGAACAGGTGGTTCCCAACTCTTTAAACTTGTTCAATATTTTGATGAAAAAATCTGAAAAGGAGAAAGCGTAGTATGGGAGAAGTTAGACAATTCCCACTAGAATGTTTGGAAACAGTTAGTCATGCTTTGAAGTACAAAAAAATAAGGTTGAAGAGGAGCATTTTTTTCATATAAGCTTTCAATACTCAAAAGATTAACACGAGTAAACCTCCCTAAAGCCATTGGGCATAATATCAAAATACCCTGCCTGCTTGGAATGTAAAAGAGCATGTATTTGTGAAATTTATTTTGACATACAGACTTAGAGAAGTAAACAAATAGCTGCTCAAGAGAGCTACAAACTCTGAAGTGAGCTACAAACAAGCTGTTACAAGCTACTGTGCTAAACATGCTCTCTGCTTCTCCTCTGTCACTGAGTCAAAACTAATGTTTCATTTAACAGGTAAGAGTCTCATTACGGATGTAACTTTTGCTCTTAGAGGTCCTCCTTTGTTACTTGGTATTGAGAACTGGCTTTGGTGTGAGTTCAGAGTGTGTTGAGTAGATATTTTATGAGTCCATACGAACTCTGCCCCCTCCCAGAAGTGAATGCAGCCGAGAAACTGTGTGTAGTGTGATGAGCTGTCTTTTAGAAGACAAGCCAAATAACTGTCGCAGGTATTACACGTGCTGTTTTTGTCAGAGCAGGCATTCTTGATGCATGACCAGAGCTACACGGTGAGCTTGCTTGGAAAGCTGGGTAAATTTACTTTGAGAAGTGTGCAGGATTCGCTTGTGGCAACATGGAATACAGTTATGGAGGGTGACTTCACACTGTCTGCACAGATACTTCATGCCCCTGCCTTACCCTCCTGTCCCAAATGGGTTATCACAAAATCCCAGTCTTGACCCAGGGTTGTTGGTCTCAGGCCTGGGGGGGATCCAGTAACACTGGTGGCAACATTAGCTGCCAGTGTTGTTAGGTCTCAGCAGAGAGCCTTGATGCTGAAGTAATGGTGGAAAAATCACAGACTGCTTTTGTCGCTGTGGAGAGGTTTCTGCTTTGCCTGTTTCCGTGATACATAGCAGAGCTCAGTCCGGAAAAGCCTTGAGTTGATGCAAATCAATTCATAAAAATGGGAGCTAAATACAGTTTGATCTAAGAATTCCTGCAGGGCTTAAATAACAGTCATGTCTGCCCTACTTGTTTCTTAACAGTATTTTCATCTTGTATCTCAGAAATTACTGTAGCAAATGAAAGTGAGTTATGTGCATTGTGCAGTCTTTTTTGTTGCTGTTTCCCTGCAGGTGATTTTAATAGACAGCTGATGGGTCAGATGATGCAGATGAACCAAATACTGGGAGATGTGAAAGACCTTCTCAGACAACAGGTACAGTATAAAGGTTTCAGTGTGAAATACCCTAAGCTTGCCACTTTTCGCAGTCAGGGAAGAGTTCACATAAGCAGTAAACTCCTGTATAGGGTTCATTTCCTAAGAGGCTTGACATAACAGAGAAGAAATAACCATATAGGTCCTGGTACCCTGAGCTCACTATGGAGGATCGCTGAATGTGGGAGTGTAGCGGACTTGCTTATTTAGATCCAGAAAATCTAGTTTCTTAATGGGAACGGAACTAGAGCTGCTGTCCTAGTCCAGTGTTAGGTTGAGGTAGGTCTGTTGCGTGGAACTGAAACTGCTTTTGTTCCAGTTTGCTGGTGGGTTTCAGAACTGGAATTGCTGGTGGTGCATCCCTGTAGTTAAGCTTGTCTTTCCTAAAGGTCCTGTTAATGAAGGCTGAAGTACAACCATTTTCCGCGTCCTTGATTTTATAGAGTACAAAAAGCATCTAATTTCAAGATAGAGTACCTATGTTGCATGGTTTGAGTGGCATCTTGGGGAAAAAATGATGATGGTTCTTCTGGCAGCCAGATGCAAACTGAAGCTGCCTGTATCCAAATAATGTTTATTTTCTATATCCTCAAGGTCAAAGAAACAACTTTTCTGAGAAATACCATAGCTGAGTGCCAAGCATGTGGTAAGTATTCCTGTTATTGCTTGTAAAAGTCAACCAGATGAGATGTACAGTCATTTTAAAACTAGTATTGATTGCATCAGTTTTATGTGGTTTCTGAGAAGTACTTTTTAAACAATACTGTGTCCAAAGTTCTAGGGTTTCAGAAACAAATTTAAAGTAGATTTTCATTAGAAGAGAAGCTTTCAGTTTCCATAGACCTGGCAGTCAGCTGTGAGGGGGATAAAGCCCCACTAAACAAGCAGTACCACTCACCTTGTGCTGTCAGTTCTTGCTCAGGTACAAAGCTGTGCCACATGTTCCTGGGGAGGAGGACATTGCCTGCCAGGTACCTTAGGATCAATCTTAGTGGAAGGACAAGGGAGGAATTACGTTCTGGCCGAGCTGGTATTGTCAGACTGAGGAAGATGCTACGTAGTCCACCTGAAGGTCACCTGATTCTGAGTAGGCAGTCACTGGGTAACAGCGGTAAGACCCAACAGGTGGTCTCCATCTTTCTGCTAAATGAAAGAAAGAAAGAAATGTTTTTCCAAATGCCACTGCGCGGCCCTCTTACACAACTGACAAACAGGACATACATGCACTCAGTATAAAAACAAAGCTGCTCCCTCCCTGGCTGGGGTGAAAGGCCTTAAAAATCATCAAGCCTTTCAGATGATTTCTTCTCACAGTCTGTCAGCCTCATCAAAACTCAAGTTGAGCTCAGGTTAACCTTTATGTGTTCGTGCCAAAGAAAAAGCCTTTAAGTCCTGCATGCACGAATGCCAAGGCTCTGCACCTGCCAGGGTCTCAGAAAACTGCTGTTCCTCAGGGCTGGTCTCTGTGCATCTAAGCCAGTGCTTCTTTATCCCTCTTATTTCTAGACTGTCAGATATGCTCTTGCAAAACCATGGCACTGTATATTTTATGAAGTGGTGCTGTTGCTGATTTAGCCAGAGAAATGCCTTGTACTGTCACACTTGAGTCCTTTGGCCCATCTGAGGTCACTGGCTTTCAGAGTTTCCTCTCATGGCCAGCAGCAGATCCATGCTGGAGCAAACCTAGCAGGAGGGCTCCCATGTGTAGCCAGGACACGCATGTGGCCCTAACAAAATACCCTTAATTTCCCCTGTCTGAGGATGCAGCAAGCTGCTGGGCCATTCTCAGCATGAAGTCTTTTCAGCCACAGCACAGCTGGTAGCAGCATAGTACAGAATCAGGAAGCCCCTGCAGTGCAGCATCTTAGGGGTCTCCTCAGAGTGCTTGCCAGCTGAAAGCCATGATGGATGTTTCTTTCAATCACTGAAACTGTAATTTTTTTCTGCATTAAAGGTTTGGGAACTGTGAGTTTTCCAACACAGCTTCCCAGGCGCAGTAAACCCAGATGTGAAGTTAATTCCTGCTTCAGGGGAGTCAGGTGCATGGAGACAGCAGAGGGATTTCAGTGCGGCCCCTGCCCTGAAGGGCTCACAGGAAATGGAGTTACCTGCTCAGATATCGATGAGGTAAAATACTGGCTTTCACTGAATTAAACAAACAAACAAACAAAGCACTAAAAATCAGCTGTTTCGTACATATCAACGTGTTGCTGATGCTTGCTGTCTTCAGCATTTTCTGACTGCTTGCACAGTGAATATTAATTACTTCTGATTTGATTCTACCTCCCTGTTTTGCTGTTTCTGCAACTTTATGGACGTTATATGTGTGAAAACTTTAAATATCCTGGTGAGTTGAGAAGTCACTTAAAGGAGTTTAATGTTGGAAAAAAAAAACAAAACCACAACCAAAATCAACAAAACCAAGCTTTTGATGTAGTTGTTTCTGGTCCACAAGACAATGCAGTAGCTTCTGCTATTGGCTGCAGAATCCCTTCTTGTCAGTACGGGCTTTGTTTCTTTAAATTGTAGTGCTCCTGAACCAGCCTTAGAGACCAAAGCCTTCTCTTCAACCCAAACTGGAACCATATTTTCAGCCTTACTTTAAAAGTTCATGAATGAAAATAAACACTGTTATTGTTCCTTTTTGTTTCTTTATGGTTGTGTTGAAAGCTGAGAATTTTGACTTTTCTTGTGCTATATGCTAGAAATTCAGAGCTTGTGAGGACAGAGTTAGTAAATTTACAGTATCTTAAATGATTAAATAAAACCCGTGTTAAATGGAATGTGACACTGGAAAACACAACAGAACCTTGGACAGGTTCACTGCATTTTTTTTCTGTGTGATGACTTTTGCTGATACATTTTAGTTATTTCTGTGGAAGAGCATCTGGATTGTTGTAGGCCAGGGAACCAAGAGAATTAGGTCATTAACTGTCCATGTGGGTAACACAGTGCTACCAATGTATGTGCCTAATGATGTAAAAAAAAAAAAGCAAAAGCAATTCCTTTTTTTGTCCTGTGAAAATCACTGGAGAGAGAGAGAGAAAGTGGGTTGAGCGTGGCAGTTTCCTGAGTTGTAGGTGATGTCTTTTGTTTTGCCTCACATGGCGTGGACAGAAGGTGCAAAAAATGGGGATGAAGCTCTGAAATAAGAGTGCAAGAGGTGAAGCTGAGACAGCTGTGGTGTGAGTTTCATGCCACAGACAACCATGGTGAGATACTCAAGCCAACCTAGGTGGAGGCCCCTGGTACAGATGGGTTCTATCTCCTGAGCCATGCCCAGACTGAGGCAGAACATGGCAATAATCTCTTCCTTTCCATTTTCATGGTTGGAGCAACTCTACCCATGACAGCAGTGGTGGGAAAACAAACCAAGACTGGTCTGTAGTGGCCTCTCATTAACGTGATTTTCTGTGAACTGTCAGGCTCTGCTGCTGGAGTTTGGCATGCCTATGTGTTCCTGACACCGCCTTACATGACAGACCTGATCTTACATTGGAAACAGCTAGGAAATTTTGCCCAAATGGTGTCACAGAAATACAGTCTTGCTTATACAAGGTCTTTATGTGGACACTGCTACTAAAATGCCACCTAGTCTGGTGCAGTTTTGTTCACCAGTAAATATCTCCTTTAACAGATGGATTTTCACTAATGGTTGTGCAGAGGGAACAAAAGACATAATAAATGGCAACAGCTTTTCCTTGTGTAATAAGAGGAGATGTATCATATTATTTGTTTTCCTGCATTAGCTGAGACAAAGCAGGAAAGTGATTTTTTTTTTTTTTTTTTTTTTTTTTCCATCTTAAAGCTCTAGGAATCTCTTCTGGGAGAGCACTTTTCTACTGAATAGAGTATTTCTATACTTCATAATAACTGGCATTGAAAAAGAAGTTGATGTATGCATTCTGATAAAGACAGATCTAGAAGCTTCCCTACCAACAGCTGCCATCATCTTTTCTAAGGCTGTTAGCATTTCTGCAGTATGGTCTCTTATTCATTACCTGTTTAAGACACTGCTTTTATAGACAGATGCCGCGTGTTGGGAGCTACAGCTCTGCTCTGTGTAAGATGTGATTTGAGTGCCCTCTGCTGACTAGAATAAAAAATCCACTGCAAATGAGCACAAAATATCAGTCCAAGTTTTTACGTTTTTCTTTTGCTGCTTGTGGACCTACTTCTAAAAAATCTTTCTGTCAAAGATGTGTTGACATTAAACATATCTGTTCTTGCTCCCTTGTGTGTGTTTGGTTGCATGGTATGTGTTTGTTGTAGGTGGATATCTTCTGGCTTCTCCTTCTGTTGTGAGGATGTTCTGATGGAGGGGGAAAAGAGCATATTTTTAAAGCTCTCTTATATTTCTTTCTCATGTTTCTTATTTATTGGTGCCTTTGAGACGTGTGCAGCTGATGGCATGTTGATGTTTTTGGTACCTAGCAACTAGTGTTGATTTTGGAGAGGCAGCAATGCAAGATAAGATTCCCAAACTGGCACCCACAGGGCCAGTTGAAACAGGTTACAGCTGTTCTGTGGAATCCTATGAGGCAATGAAGCAAATGGTGCCTTCAGGCCAAAAGTGATGCAGTGGACATGTGTTTTTTTGGGAGAAGTGCTGAGGATTGTTTGTTGGCTTCTGGTCTAGAAATGTTTTGGTGCCACTGACAATGTCCCTGCTCATCTGGCTCATGTCTGGATTACTTCTGCTGTGAGATTTGCCCAAATATTAATGAGGAAAAATGCTGCTGCCCTTTCTTTGTGTATAAAACACAACTGCAGGAGTGTTTGGTGAGTTGGAGGTACATGGCTTTCCTGATACTGTGTTCTTGACCCTTCCAGGGGGCTCAGCCTCCAAGGAAGCTGAATCTGCCCACCTAAAAGGAAGGAAGTTTGGGCATCAGCTATAGGCTATAATAGAAGATTGCGAAAGTTATTTAAAATACAGAAATAACTGAAGACCTGCTGTGGTCAGGAGTACCTGCAGAGACTGTTTCCTCTGTAAGCCAGCTCTGAACGGAAGACACAGAGGCATTGCATATAGCACTGCCTTTGACCGAGAGGTCTGTGCCCACCGGCAGAGCCTGGACGTTGCTGAAGCCCAAACGTGTGCTGGGCTCATTGTTTCCTTTGCAGTGCCGTTACAACCCGTGCTTCCCTGGCGTGCGATGTGTGAACGCTGCCCCAGGCTTCCGATGCGAGGCCTGTCCCCCAGGATACACAGGACAGACTGTGCAAGGGGTTGGACTCAGCTACGCCAAGAGCAATAAGCAGGTGGGTGGCAGCATCCCTGCGGCAACTGCCATGACGAGGTGCTGGTTTATATCAGGGCTTCTCTCTTGCTTTTTATTTATACTGCAGTCATTCCCTAATTGCCTTGTGCAGTTAGACGGAGCTCAGGGCGTTTCAGTTAGAAGGTCTGAGCTGTGTTTGCTTGGCTTTAATCGGAGTGTTAACAGCCCAGTACTCAAGACTGATACAGAAACGAGAAAAGATCCTATTGTCTTCATAGGTATCTCTGATCATTTTCAAACGGGGCCCCACTGATTTCTGTGCATTGTTTTTGATCTAGGAAGAATAGGACAGGAAAGGCCTGTTTTACTGCAATTTTTCACATGTTACTGTCATGCCTTATAAGGGGAACATAGTTCTTGTCTAAACTTGTGGGTGAGACAGAAGCCCATCCTAAGGCTGAAATTTTCTGTATCACAGTATCTCTTCAGGCTTTACGGGTCTGGAGATCCATCGAGAAGTCAGCCTATGGTTATGCCAGTGCCATTCTGAGAGGAGTTTCAGAAGAGGTTATGACTCATTTGTAGACTTAAATTTCTGTGGTTTTTCTTCAGACTTGGATCTCAAATTGACATTGTTTTTATTAAACGTTGATTTATTTTATTGCTAGGTCTGCTTAGATATTGACGAATGTCAGAACGGTGGACTTGGACTCTGCGTTCCAAATTCGCATTGCATAAACACTTTGGTAAGCATCTTCTCATTTGTGGCTTTAAAACACTGATTGTTGTAAAACTCCCTGAGGCTAAGATTGTATTTATGGATCTGACTGAGAATGATGCGGTTTATTTGTTGGCATCATCTATACCAAAGAATCCTTTCCTCTTTTCCTGACTACTAGTAAAAAAATCCAATACTTGGTTTGTCATTAACATGTCTATCTGACTTGTGTCCTCATCACCTTCCCAAAGGCATGGCAGTAACTCTTTTCTCCACTCTATCCAGTTGTGGGTATTTATGTTATTACAAGGAACCTCCTGTGAGAGATTAAACCTCTGCTTCTGCACATCTCTTTACCATCTGGGAACAGCTGCAGCAAGCTGTTTCCTTGGGTGCTTTTTTTATAGGAGTGAAGTTTTTACTTCATTAAGGTATTTATATACAATACCAGATATCCTTCTAATAAGTACAGAGAGGATGAGAGATGCAATTGATAACAACACTTTCCATACTCATAGATATTAAATCCAGGAAAGCGAGCATAGCAGAAGCAGAAATGCTTTAAAAGATGTTAGGATTCCATAGAAAAGGTGTACAGCTAATTTAATGCTATGAAGTAATTTGGACCTTTATTTAGAATCATAGAATCATGTGTGTTGGAAAAGACCCTTAACATCCTTGAATCCAGCCACTAACCTAACACGGCCAAGTCTGTCGCTAGGCCATGTTCCTAAGCACCATGTCTACACTAGGGATGGTGACTCAATCCCTTACCTGGGCAGTCTGTTCCAATGCTTGATAACCTTATCAGTGAAGAATTGTTTCCTAATATCCAATCTGAACCTCCCCTGGCACAGCTTGAGGCCATTTCCTCTTGTCCTGTCGTGGATTACCTGGGGAAGAGACCAGCACCTATCTCACCACAACCTCCTTTCAGGCAGTTGTGGAGAACTGAGGCACTAGGAAGCCTCTTTTTCTCCAGGCTAAACAACCCCGGTTCCCTTAGCTGCTCCTCGTAAGGCTTATTCTCTGGACCCTTCACCAGTGTTGTTGCCCTTCTTCAGAGACACTCCAGCATGTCAATGTCTTTCTTGTAGAGAGGGCCCCAAAAGTGAGCAGAGTCTTTGGGATGTGGCCTTACCAGTGCTGAGTGCAATTGCTTCCCTAGTCCTACTGGTCACACTATTTTTGATACAGGCCAGGATGCCCTTGGCCTTTTTTCGCCAACTGGAGTTGTCCACCAGCATCCCCAAGTCCTTTTCCTCCAGGCAGCACTCCAGCCACTCCTCCCCAGGCCTGGAGCATTGCCTGGGGTTGTTATGACCCAAGTGCAGGACCTGGCACTTGGCCTTGTTGAACCTCATACCACTGGCCTCAGCCTGTTGATGTGTCCTGTCCAGGTCCCTCTGCAGAGCCTCCCTACCCTCAAGCAGATCAACACGCCCACACAACTTGTCGTTGTCTGCAAACTGACTGTGGGTGGCCTCGATCTCCTCGTCCACATAACTGATAAACATATTAAAGAGAACAGGCCCCAGTGCCGAGCCCTGAGGAACACCACTTGTGACTGGCTGCCAACTGGATTCAGACTCTTTCACCACCACTCTGTGGGGCCAGCCATCGAGCCAGGTTTTTACCTAGCAAAGAGTATGCCAGTCCAAGACATGAGCAGCCAGTTTCTCCAGGACAATGCTGTGGGAAATGGTGTCAAAGGCTTTACTGAAGTCCATGTAGACAACACCCACAGCCTTTCCCTCATCCACTGAGTGGGCCATCTTGTCACAGAAGGAGATCAGGTTGGTCAGACGGGATTTGCCTTTCATAAACCCATGACCATGTGCCTGATCACCTGGTTTTCCTGTATGTGCCACTTCTGCCACTGTCAAATACTGTTCTGCTATAGCTGGTTGCACAGAGCAGGCTTTCTTTCTGACAACAGAAGAGTTAAAAGTATCCTGCAGGTGTAAAGGCAGTCCTTTTGGTAGCTAGGTATCACTGAGGCTACCAGAAGTGTTTGAATTCATGAGCTTTCCTTGTGAATAACCTTATTTTTCTAGGACTGCTTTCACTGTTGAATATATTTATTTTTTTTTTTAAAAAAAATAGAATGCTTCTGTCATGTTGTATTTTACTGCATGATTAGACATGATTAGTCCTCCTTAGGAGGCCAGCAGTCCCTGTGTGCAGAGGGCAACAAGTGGCCTGCCGCCTGTTAAAACAGCAGTGTGGGTTTTTTACTCCTGTCTGCCTTTACAAACAGTTTGGTCTGGAAGAGCTGTCTTGAATGCTATTTAAATGCATACCAGGGCTTGATGTAGTATATGCTGATACGGAATATACTGAGCAAATGCAGCAGACTCTGGAATATATTACCCTGGGATTTATTAGGAGAAAATGCACAGACCAATATGTTTTACTTAGGCCATACCCAGTGATGATATTACTCTTCAGTCATCTGTATATATTCATCTTCAGCCTGAAAGCATGCAGACTGAACAGAGTTAAGATTTGTAATGATGCTAGGAACAGAGGACAGAAATAATGCCCAGTTCGGTAGTAAATATATCTCTCTGTCACAGTGGACTGGGACAGTCCTGACAGTTCCTCCAACAGGCTTTGTATGGGAAGAATGAAGTTGTGTGAAGTGCCTCAGCTTCACGAAGGGATGGATGTACAAGTTTGTTAGAGATCTACCTGCTTCTGTTCCTTGACATGTCAAAAATAGTTATTCTCTGTAGGGAAATCCAATTAATTTTTGTGTCGTAGATTGTAAGTGTACAAGTAGGTGAGACAAAGACAAAAGCTGCATTGAATACCTAAAAAAGACCCCCTTCTTATCAGCATTTGTCCATTTATATCTCAGATAGTGATTGACCCAGCACACACCGAGATTCCTTAGGTTAGCTCCTTTGCATTTGTTTGCACAAGAAAGTGACACAAATATAAATTAAATATGTATATGTCTAGGTAAAACACTGCAGCAGGTTACATGGATGTTCTTATAGCAGTGCAAATGAGGATGACTGTCTCTTCAACTCCAGCATTTTTCTCTGGAAACAAGGTTTATCTCAAAATGGCTTAAAACCAAATAAGTTAAGAAAAATGGGGAACTTTCTTGTTTCTCTTTGATTAAAAGTTGTAACCAGCTGAATTTGGTTAAATTGATGGGTCTGCTTTACACTGAAATAAGAGCATCCAATCTGATTGAGCAGGCGCTCCTTAGAACTTTATAGAAAGTTTCAGCCTTCTGGAAGTGGCTCAGAGTGATGCTGGCAAGGACAAGGCATTGTGAAGAAGCTTTTGCTGCTATATGATTTTTTTTTTTTTTTCTGGTTTAAAGAGGTGAGAATTGAGTCTGTTTCCCAGTGTGCAGTGTGGGAGGCAAACCTGAATTTTACATAGAAAATAAAGTTTGTTCACAGTGCAAGAGGCCTCAGTGGATGAAAAACTGTGCTTGTACAGAATAAGCAGGATGACATGAATCTTGCTTACATGCTTGCTTTAAAAGAAGCAGGAGTTCTGCTGAAAGGCTGGCTAGTAAAAACTTTTTTTGTTCTTGCAGGGATCTTACCACTGTGGCCAGTGCAAACCAGGGTATACAGGAGACCAAGCCAGGGGATGCCAGGCTGAGAGGAGCTGCAGAAATCGAGCCCTCAATCCATGCAGCATCCATGCCCGTTGCATTGAAGAGAGGAGAGGAGAGGTGACATGTATTGTAAGTTCATAAATTAATACATACGTATAGTGAAAAATAGCCTTTTTTTAGGTTGGCACTGAGAAGGTCCTACTTGGTCATCTGATACAGTTGAGTGTTTTAACCAGGTTGTGTCACACTGACCCAACATGTCTTTAAGGCCACCATACTCATGTACTATATTTACTCTGTGTAATTAGATCTTTCGGGAATGGCTTTTCTAGACTTTCTACAGTCTCCTCAGAAAGGACTATCAGGTGTCATTCCACAAAGATATCACAAGGACAAGTTCTTCTCCTGGTGCTCAGCTAAATAGCTGTGAATAGGGATCCTCTCTGCATACCCAAGATGCCTGTATTTGCCTCCTGATAGAGATGGTGTTTTTACAAGTGAGA
The DNA here is from genome assembly GCF_000691845.1 of Merops nubicus. Taxonomy (NCBI): domain Eukaryota; kingdom Metazoa; phylum Chordata; class Aves; order Coraciiformes; family Meropidae; genus Merops; species Merops nubicus. The sequence continues at coordinate 57,650 of NW_008630233.1, read as the reverse complement.
ACACAGATTCTAGGCACAGGTAGGTTGTCCTGTCCTTTCCAGACATGGAAGCAGAGGAGCACCAAGAGGCATGTGAACTTTCATTGTAAGACTCTAACTGAAGTATATTACTTAGTTTTTCCAGCTTGCAAGGGAAAGCAAGAGGCTAATCCTACGTCCTAAATGTGGATGCAATGTGTGCTTTTGCTGGCACTCGTGTTGGTCTCATTTTTAAGTACATGCTATTTAAAAGGAGAAGAGTCCAAGATATTTCAAGTCCACACTGTAATGGGAAAATACCTAGATATTTGTGTTATGCAGGTCCTCATTTTAAGGGGAGGTCAAAGTTTGACGCACAGTTCTGTGTGTGTATCTTCAGTTACAACACATATTAGTCATTGGTTTGAAACTGTACCAAGATAATGGACTAGGAGAAACCTTGGTGCAGATGCACTTGCTTTATTGATGCAAACTTAGTAACTGTCTGTCCAGTTTTCTCTTAAAACCTCATCTAGTATTCTTGAGATACTGAACAAAACAGTCAGCCCCGTCTAGCCATGGGCCCCCTGCTGAGATAGTAGGTGCATATTCTGCCTATCTCCCCTCTTCTATTTCTCTCTGCCTGCAGGTGAGGAATTAGAATTGGCTCCTGACTAGTGTCTAAAAGAAATCTATAACTCCCACTGAAATCAAGGTGTTGCAGGCACACATTCTGTTTAACATCAGATCTTAGCCTTTCTAGCTGTGCCTAGATACAGAGATCTTGAAACAATGACTGTCTTTCCACATTGAGAGATGCTGAAGTGCATGTACCTCTGGTACTTCAGTGTCTGTCCATGCCTTCTGTCCATGTTAGTGTTCTCAAGATTGGTGTGGGGTTTCCTTCTTGAATATTGCTACAGTGACTCATTAACCTTTTGGTAGTACTACCCCAGTGTTTTATTGATAGTGTGGCATTGGCTGGGCTGGTGATGGATATGTTTGCGGAAAAGATGTTGACATTGATGGGTACCCTAATGAAGAACTCTTATGCTCTGCTGAAAACTGCAGAAAGGTAAGAAATTCTTCCTTAGTTCTTCAATAACTCAGAATATGAAGGAGTGAAGAGAAAGAATGGAAGAAACATGACTAGATGTGTTAATCTTATTTCAAATTATTGAATTCCTCTGGATAAACTATATTTGATTTGGTTAATTTATTAATTAAAACAATAATAGAATTTGTCACTGAAATTATGAAGGCATTCGGTTTACCTGTAGAACATCAGACCTGTCTCATTTTTTTGTCTAGGACAATTGCAGATTTGTCCCAAACTCTGGACAAGAAGATGCTGATGGTGATGGGATTGGAGATGCCTGTGATGACGATGCAGATGGAGATGGCATTCCCAATGAGCAGGTGCTGTGTATAGGTCAGGGTGCTGGGGTCTGTGCAGATAGAAGGATTCTGCATTACTGCAACAGTGTTTTTGAAATCTGGCTCATTCAGCAGCTCTCTAAATCCTGTCTTTTTCTTTTACATAATGCTCACTATTATAAGACCTAAAAACCCAGGCTCTTTCACCCACCCTTAAATCTTGCCAGTGTATCCTCTGTTACTGCATTGAATTCTAGAGCTTTCTGTATTCAGAACTTGTGTCCTTCTGTCATGCTCTTCCCTAGCACGGCCTTCAGGAGCATCACTTGGGTTAGTGCCTTTCTTTTTAAAGAGCAGGTTGATCTGATGTCACATTCTGTGAGAGATCCAAAACCCACATAAATTAATGGATATGTTGCCAATAACTTGAAAAATCTTTGAATAATTATCTCAAAGCAAAAGATGTTTCTGTGTGGGTACACTTCTGAAGTATGTATTAGAGAAAAAGTTCAGACTTTAAAAGCTCTTTTGTATTCACCCTGTATCCTCACATACCCTCTCTTGTTCTGCATTAAGATCTTTCTGTAATATTACTTAATTCACTTCCAAGAAAGACAACAAGAACACTTTATCCAGAGTACAAATGTCTATGTGGAGCTAGGGCAGACTAAGAATCACAGAAAGTCTGCCTCAGGCTGTTTTGACACAGATGTCAACCCTAAATTCTGGTAGCTTGAAGCAACTGGTTTTGTTCGTGTTCTATAAGGGAAGATGTTAAATCCTCCTATAACCTTCAATCTCTGTGCAGGTTCAGCACCTCTGCAATCAAGCAACTTCTAGATTGTTGCTAAGCTCTGTTCTGCCTCTGTGCGTGCAGGAGGGTGAGGTCATGGATGTGCTGTATGGGAGGGAAAAACACCACTTGAAATAAAGTGTTCTTGCTATGCCTCTTGATGGTCTGAGAGAGTCAATAGCAGCTTAGTTGACAAAAAAAAAAAAATAAAAAGACCAACCAACACCACAGCCCTCCCCCAAAAACCCCAAAACAAAACCAGAACACAAAACCCCACAAACTTGTACCTTTTTGCATCAAAAAGTACTGTTTTTCCAAGTATTCCGCTTTTGCTGTGAGCCGCTACCAGAAGGGGGCAATGGCCTTTCACCAAGAGCATCTGCAAACCCTGTCAGGGTCTCTGAACTGCACTTTGAGAAGGACCATGTAAGGAAGCCAGGGCACCAAAGCGGGCTACTTGCCATTAAGCCTCTCAGGTTACTTTTTACAACCAAAACGAGAACCAGAAGTGAAAGTTATAAATAACACCTTATGCTACTGGGTGTTTATGTTTAGGGTTCCCGTGGTATGCTTCAAGGCAGAGCTTTGAGAGAGCCAGTCAATTCTTATCCAGAGTTAATGTTCACACAAAATGTCAAACTGCTACAAGGAACTTTGTGAAATTTCCCTGTGTTTTTCTACTTTTATGAAAGTAGAAATAAATACAAGAGTTCTTTAAAAAACTAAGAAAGTAAAGTAGAAATTGTGGATTCAGGGCCCAGCTCATGTCTGATTTGGATGTGTCTCTCATGCAGGATAACTGTGTCTTGGTTCCCAATGTTAACCAGAGGAATGGGGACCAAGATATCTTTGGAGATGCTTGTGATAACTGTCGGAGTGTCCTGAACAATGACCAGAGGGACACAGATGGTGATGGGAAGGGAGATGCTTGTGACGATGACATGGATGGAGATGGTAATTATGCACTTCTAGCTTCTCTGACATTCTTGAAACTTGCCCAGAGCATGCTGTGTGTTAGGAGATTTCCCGTCACCAGCTGCTTGTCTTTCTTCATGAAACCTGTGTTTGGAATCCTTTTCCAAAAGGATAATCCTTTGAGAGTCTGATATATCTCTTTTAGCTTCCACTGAAATCACTGAACACTGTAACAGATAAACCAAGCCGTTTTTTCATGTATAAGTTGAGGTCATTGATCATTCAGTAATTCCTTAAAGGAGCAAACATGTCCCAGAGTACCCAGCTGCTGCCTGTCCCGGATGCCCCAGAGCTACGTAATGTATTATTTTCATTGCTGTAGGAGGCTTGAAGGAAAGAAAAAAATCACAACCCTTCAAATGTAATAACAAAGATGAAACATTCCATCCTGTAAGCTGTGATACAGGAACAGGATAGAATGAATTGTGTGTAATTAATGAAGTGTGTGCGATGGGGTTGAAAGCTGTTCTTTAGCAAGATGTTTTTAACTTCTGTTAGATGAATGGATGCACATGAAAGAAAAATTTGCTGTGCAGGCTTATAATGTCATTGTGAGATTAAGTAGCTGCTGAGAAGGAGTAGTCTCTTTACTGTTCGTGATGATTTTGTTATCCAGTCACAAATTTGAGAATTATTTTAACTAACATCCAGTCCACTTTTTGCTAGGTATTAAGAACCTTTTGGATAACTGTCAGAGGATCCCCAACCAAGACCAGGAAGACCAGGATAATGATGGTGTTGGTGATGCCTGTGACAGCTGCCCTACCGTCAGCAACCCAAGTCAGGTTAGAAGGCAGAAGGAAAAAAATATCCTTGTTCATGGAGAGAGAGTGCTGAGGTCCAAAAAGGTGCAAGAGAATTAGGCAGCTAATGCAACCACAGTGTTTGTCTTTTAACTTTAGGTATTCAGGAAAGTTTTATGGAGCTTCAAACTCTCCTGACATGGGAAAGGGGAACCGCCAGGTGTATTCTTGTGGTTTGGGATGCTGTTAGTACCTCTGTTGCCATGCCAGTATCTTCTGCTGTCATGTTCTGAAATGTAGGCATGCTCCAGTCCCACAGAATCCAATGCCAGACTCCACACAGTAGTGGGATTTAGTTATACTTGGTATTTCTTTAATTAGGACAAAACCCTCGTGTCCTGATTAGCAAAACTTTCATTGCTGCTAGGTGAGAAGTTGGTGAGACTTCTCATATGTTTTGAATTCTGATTAAAACTCTTGTGACTAACTGAAAATCCTGGAAACTTCAGAGAAAGGTAGATTTTTAAAGCTGCTTAAGTAATCAACCTTGGTTAGAAAGGAGAGATGTTTATTTCCAGTAGTAGAGGGATCTTGCTTGAACTGCTGCAATCAAGTTTAACCCTGTTTATTCATTGTCTGTTGGTTGTTTTTTTTTTTCTTGAGGAAAATTCATATTTTGGTTAGGTGGATGATGCAAACAAGAAAATATGTTTCATAGAACAAATATTTTTCCATGTTTTTATTTTAATTGTATTTAATGTTGTTGTGTGTTGGTTTAATACTGCCATTTAAATACATGCTCTTAGCAGCTCATACTGGAACTTTCTCTGTTTTCCTTTTGCAGTCAGATGTTGACAATGACCTTGTTGGAGATTCCTGTGATACCAATCAGGACAGGTACGCTGTGCTGTGGCTTGTAATAGTAGGAGGGAAGTGGAAGAGGCTAGCCTTGAGCTGAAGCACGCTGCTGATTTCTGGAGAGCTGTAATCCCTCAGACTAGCCTGGATTTAATTCCAGTACCTCCTCAAGGAGGTGTTATTTCAAAAACGTTATGATTTATCAGCTGTGTTGCTTCGCTTCTCTCTAGCAATGTGATTACAGCACCCTTCACCTTTAGCCCCATGTTCACACAGGCTTTCTGTGAGTTCCTATGGAAGGGATGTGAAGAGCAGTTCTCTGGCTGTGAAACCCAGAGCACTGCTCAGAGCTTCTTAGTGAGGTAACATCTTTCTTTTTTTTTTTTTTTTTTAATTTTTATTTCCTCTTTCTTTTTTTCATTAGCAGAAATTTCACCGTCAAGGGCTGTATGTTTTTCCATAAGAACCTGGTGTTTCAAAAACTGGATTTTATTATCAAGTGTAAAAAAATTGCAGACAAACCCCTTGACTTTAGCATGGCAAGAGTGGCAAAGCTGCTCTACAGCTTTTGCGTACTCTAAGCATTCAGGGGAGCATGTCCCGTGACAAACACCTAACACCTGGCTGGAAGCAGCTTTGGCATAACCAGCTTTAGGGGTGGCAAGTCCTCCCCTGTACTACTCACTTAAAGCAAGAGGAAAGGGAATCGATAAATCCTGTGCTGGCACAACATTCCTGCAGCTTCAAGGTCTCACCCCAGGGCTGCTGGAGGGTGCTGCTGTGGAGGACAGTAAGTGCAGGGAGGCCACTTCCCCACCTCCACAGGGAGCCTTCCCAGTCTTGGGCCAGTAGCTGCCAAGGCCCCCAGCTGAAAGCTGTTTCACTCTTAACCAGATATAGCTTTGCTTTTTCCTCTTTTAAAAAAGGACATGCTTTCTTTTTTTTTCTCAAACCAAATTTAGGTGTATGAAGCATGTCCTGGTAGAAATGCTGCAGCTCTGCCTGAGGTTTGTCTTGTGACAGATACATGTGCGTGGTCCTCACTGTATTTTATCTCAAGAATGTGCAAACATTACTTGTTCTGACTTAAAATTAAAGCACCCTAAAGCAGGGAGAATTAGGTGGGAACATGCGTCACTATAAGCTGCAGCACTGCCTTAATTTAGCTGCATGTCACTTCTGCTCTGCCTCTGCTAGGCAAAAAACAGCTGAGGGGAAACATGCCTGCTTATTCCGTTTTGTTTATGGTGTGTGTGCAAAACACACCTGACTTCAGGCCATTTTTTTGCACAGATGCACTTAACTGTCAGCATGCAGAAAGAACGCAGCCACCCCGTAACTTCCCAAACCCTTTTCTGTAGTCTGTGTCCCTGTTCCTCGTGACTCTTCGCTGTGACCAGCTGATGAAGCCATGGGCAGGAGGGGTGCTTGGGAGCTACAGACTTTTTCCTCAATTTTTTTAATGTGCAGCTCCCCTGTGGGACAAAACTTAGTATGCAGGAGGGTGAAAGTGGTGCTTGTTTTTAAACAAGCCTGATTTCAGGAGCTCGTGCAGAGTCTTCCATAAAATTTCATTCACATACACATTCATGAGCACCAAGACACTTGTGGACAACATGTGTGACAAGGAACACCAGCTGTTGAGCTCTTGCTGTGTCCTGGGTACCTTTTGATGGGGGACACTGCACTTGCTGGATGTGCCTTGCCCGCCCTGTAGGAGTGGGTGTTATCTGGGATCTTGGGCTCTGGTATCTTCTCCCACTACATGTAAGGCTTCTTTTGCTTTTCCTTATCTGAGCATTTTTATAGCTTCAGGCTTAGTCTTCATGTTCCTGCCACCTAATCATACACTTTCTGTTCCTTGTCTCCTCACTCTTCAGCCACCCAAGCAACATATGTCATGGTGCCCCACTGATGTATTTCTAGCTCTGGGGGTGCCTCCAGTGCACTTCCTGCTCGTGTTCCCATGCTGTCCCCAGTGCAGAGGCAGGAGCTGATGCTAGTTTGCCATTTCTTCCTGTCTCTGTGATCGCAGTGATGGCGATGGGCACCAGGACAGCACAGACAATTGCCCCACCATCATTAACAGCTCCCAGCTGGACACAGATAAGGACGGTTTGGGTGATGAGTGTGATGAGGATGATGACAATGATGGCATTCCTGACCTCTTGCCCCCAGGCCCTGACAACTGCAGGCTAGTGCCCAACCCAGGGCAGGAAGATGATAATGGTAAGATGGACCTTCAGAAACCATTTTGGTCCTTTGACACTGCATCCTTCCCCAGGCATTGCATATGTGCACCAGGATCTGACACAGTCACCACGTGTGCATACGCTAATCCCAGGAAGGACCCCAACCATGGGGGGGGCCCTTTGGCCAAGGCAGAGGTCCTCAGGTCCTCTCCCTGGGCACTATGGCCACTGGAGCTGAGACTCCACCTGCTTCACAGACCACCAGTCCAGTAGCTCAGGGATCCAGATGTGGCTACTTGCTGCACCATAAATCTGCTTTCGCTTCTCCAATGCACTCAGGTGATGGAGTTGGGGATATCTGTGAATCTGATTTTGACCAGGATACAGTGATTGATCGGATCGATGTGTGCCCTGAGAATGCAGAGATCACCCTGACAGACTTCAGGGCCTATCAGACAGTGGTGCTGGACCCAGAGGGGGATGCACAGATTGATCCCAACTGGGTGGTTCTGAATCAGGTAAAAATACATCTGTTCTTTCTTACGTGTCTGAGAAGGGTCTTTGAAAAACCACAGTAAAACTCTCCCTATAATTTCTGGGTCTTTGGCAAATGAGCAAAAAGTGGAAGCTGTTGCTTGGTTGAGTCTTACAGGAGTTTTAACGAAGGAACATTGTTTTAGAATATGATAGGTTTAAGCTTGATGGTTCTAATAATCTAAAATAACTACAGGCTGGTCTGCTTGTTCTGGCTGGATTTCACTGCTGTCAAGAAGGCAACCACCAGACTCTTGTGTCACCCTATTGAGTATTTCTGTGGCAAAGTTTCACGAGTCTTCCCAGAATGTGAAAGTATGACTTGCTATATAACAGAAAATTTACTCCTAGGTGGAATCCAATAACTGCTATTTACGGTAACAAATTTTAGCCTTCAGGAAGCTAATGTGTTCTGAGTCACAAGGAATGTGCAATTTATTGTTACTGCCAGTCTCTGCCAGGCCAGTTGAGATAAGACTAGTTTAATTCCAAAGTCCATGATCAAGCCATATAAGCTAAGCCTAGGAAAAATTGTTTTCCCTTCTGCAGGCCTTTTCCCACCTCCCCAGTCCCAGTTCCAGTCTGGCCAGGTTCAGTGGTTTCCCGAAGACTGGGGAAGGGAAAGAAAGTATCAGAGTACCAGTACGGGCAGTTCTGGAGTGTGAAAAATAATTCCTTCCTAACTTAGGAGGCAGGTGAAGCAGTAGTATTTGATTATAGTTCTCACTTTAATTCAGAGCTACAAGTGTTAGAGACATGTTGTGAGCATGTGGAGGAGACGTATCCTGGCAGGGCGGGTGCTGGAAGAGGCTGCCAGGTCTAGATAGCCCAGCTGGCCACACACACTGACCTCCCTGAATTTACTCTCACAGGGTATGGAAATTGTGCAGACTATGAACAGTGATCCTGGCCTTGCTGTAGGTATGTACCCTCTTTGTCAAGTTTCACAGCAGAAAACTTAAAGCAGTGAAGGCGTTTTCTGCAGGGTTGTGTTTAACATGTGTGTACCCTCAGGTTACACAGCTTTCAACGGCGTTGACTTTGAGGGCACTTTTCATGTGAACACGGTGACAGATGACGACTACGCTGGCTTTATTTTCGGTTATCAAGACAGCTCTAGCTTTTATGTGGTGATGTGGAAACAGACAGAGCAGACGTACTGGCAAGCGACTCCCTTCAGAGCTGTTGCAGAGCCTGGCATTCAGCTAAAGGTACTTGTTGTGGCTCCTGGCTGGGGACATGGTGGTCACCACAGCGTGGCTATGCCATCCTGCCGAGTGTTGGCCACGCTGCCCTGCCATCTGACTGCTGTGGGCTAAGCTGTCGTGCTGTGCGTTGGCCAAGCCGTTGCCCGGGCTGTTGGCCATGCTGCCCCACTGCTGTTGTGTCCTGCAGCAGGTGTCAGAGCAGCTGTGTGAGGCGGCTGCCACACAACCCTTTTAATAGCACCATTGTTACAGGAAATTAATTTCTAGTCTTGCCCCTGCCCACCCCTGGAGCATTTAGTCTCTGCTGCCATTGTGCTCAGACTGTAATTGGTCAAATTGCCTCCTTGGTCCAAGAACTCTGTTGCTTTCCCATGCAAGCAGTGCCTAAGGTTATGCAAGAGAAGTTAGGGACTTGTGAGCAGGAGGAAGGGTGCTTCTGGAGACCTGCTCCAAGCTACTAAGAGACTTGGAGCGCCTGAAAGTGACATTTCTCTGTGATCAGCATTGGAAAATTGTACTTCTGCAGGCTGTGAAATCCAAGACAGGCCCTGGTGAGCACCTCCGCAACTCCCTCTGGCACACAGGGGACACCACTGATCAGGTCAGGCTGCTGTGGAAGGACCCCCGGAATGTAGGGTGGAAAGACAAAGTCTCCTACCGCTGGTTCCTGCAGCACAGACCCCAGATCGGGTATATCAGGTAAGAGGGGGCAGGTAAGGTGAGTACAGGTACATGTTTGGGTAAGGTGAGTACAGGTGCATGTCTGTCTCAGGTGGTGTTTGTCAACAGCTAATTCAGATGATAATCTGAGAATTTATAGTATGCCTGGGCTTTGCACTGATGAAACCTTGTGACAGGTTAGACTTGGGAAATTTAGCCTGCGGCTCTTTTCCGAGGAAAGACAGTTCCAAGCTAAATCTGTTTATAACTGAGTTTTTTTGCCACCTGGCTGTTTTAACTGTGCCCTACCCTAACAAGCCCTTTTCTGGCTTTAATACCTTGTTTTCCAAGCTGCTGGACCCTGACCTGAAAAACAATGCATTTAAATTTTTCTTAATTTTGATCTTTTAGAATATTTTTGTTGTAATGGTGATAGTTCATTTACATATTCTGGAATAACAAAATCAATAGAAGTCCATTTAAAGGTTGTGATCCTAACTAAAATCAGTAATTATGCCAATGTGGTAGATTTGAGATTATGTAGTATATATTCAGGAAGTTTATGAAGTTATGCAATATATGTTATTCTTATTTTGTTATTTGAAAAAAAAAAAGTTATTTAAAAACAACTCACCATTCAGGAGGAAGCATTTCACTCTGTAAAATCCTTATCAG
>NW_008630233.1:26830-47646 GCF_000691845.1 Merops nubicus | reverse complement strand
GGAATTATAGACAACTTTTATGTTAAAATGCAAAGAATAAAGTGCTCTGGCATTATCAGCTCATGTTTACAACCTTATAGTAGAAGAGAAATACAGGTAAGTAATTTTTTCTTCAAGAAAGGACCACTCATCTATTGAGATGCAGTAACTTGATGGTATAATTATTCCACTTTTCTTGTGCAGAGCATCATCTTGAGCAATAGCTGGAGTGAGCATGTTTGATGTTATGCTAAAATGGGTTAAGAATATTTGTACTGTCCACTATTGTGTCCCAGCCACAGGGCAATAGTGAACAGATCTTGGGTGACAACCTTCTTTAGACCAAGCTGTTTGTGAAGTTGCCTCACGAGCAAACATCTGCCTGTGGTCACAGTCTGTCTAGCCAGCTGAATTAATGCCCCTGAAACTGGGAAAGGTAGCAAAGTCAGTGTCACAAAATCCTTCAAACCCTAAAGGCAGCCAGGCCTGAAGTGAACCTCTGCCAGCTCTGTCCACATTTCGCTGTGGTCTGTTTAGGCCAGATGCCACAGACCATAATGTCTCTACCAAAGGTTTTCTGAGGCTTCAAGGAAGCCCAGGAAAAAGTCACTTGAGCCAGTCTCTCCCACAGAAATCTGAAAGACAAGAAGTTCTATTCATTGTACAGATACTTCTGAACTGCCTTAGGAAATTGGGAAGTAAACTCAGGAACATAACAGGAACTGTTTGTGGTGTTTGTTTTTTTTTTCTTATTCTATGAAAAGGCACGGGAACTTCCTTTCCATTCACCACTTGATATTTTCTTGTGTGTCAGACTGGCAGTGTGCTCATCCAAACCAGGGCCCTGCAGGCCTATCATCCTCTGAGTTGAGTCCTTTACCCTGTACCCCAGATGCTGAGGGCTGGATGTGGGCAGCGCTGCAGCAGCTCGCTGTCTCCTGCTCAAGCCCTCAGCACAGGGCGCTGATGTCCCCAGAGCTAGCTGGGAATTTGCTGATGGATCTAACAAGAAGAAGCCAGATCATCCAAACTGTTCCTGGAGTTAATCATGTTCACATTTTTAAAGAAATCTCACAGTCAAGTTTAAGATTCCAAATGGTTTGTTTGAAACTTTGCCTGTTGGGGAAAAAAAAAAAAGTTTAGTTTCAAACTGTGTGAGACAATATCCATCTGGCTTGCTTCAGTTTTTTGAATCTGGTTCTCCCTGTCTCCTATAGCTATTGACTGTGCAAATTTTCAAGAGTTAAAGCCCTCAGCTTGACTGACTACAGGAAAAAAACACTCCAAGGCTTTTGAGGGATATGTAAAAAAAAAAAAAAAAAAAACCAACCACCAAACCACTCTTCCTGGCTCCTGCCAGTGTCCAGCATTGCTCCCATGCCCGGGATCCATCTTAACTGCTTCTCCTCTCCAGGGCCAGACAGGAGGATAGCGTTTCCAAGGCAGAGTCACTGTGGGTAACAGAATTACTCTTATGAATACTGCAGCCTTGGAAAAGACCTAACAGAGCCTCTGTTTGCTTTCATTAAGGGCAAGATTTTATGAAGGCTCTGACCTAGTGGCAGACTCCGGTGTAACTATAGACACCACGATGCGTGGAGGACGGCTTGGAGTTTTCTGCTTCTCTCAGGAAAACATTATTTGGTCCAACCTGAAATACCGCTGCAATGGTAACGTTGCTCCTCCATAACTGTCGTGAACCCCTGACCACGAGGAACTGCTGGCGCGGCGGTTGGGTTAAGCCAGTTTTCACCCTTTCCTTCTCATTTACAAGTTATGCACAGCTGTGAGACGCCTCCCCTGTCAGCAGCAGCAGCTGCAGCTCAGCCAGAGGGAACTCACACCTCACAGCCACTCCCGCCTGAGCAGTCACTCTGCTGCAGAGACTGTGCCCACAAAGCAGTGTGGCTGTCGTCAGAGAATTAGAACCTTTATGTGAAGCCTCGTGTGAGAGTTGTACACGCACAATATACGGAGGCTGTCATGTATGTAGGATGCCTTCAGCTCTGAATACAAGGTGATACCTGGAGAGACAGTGGGGTCAGTCACTAGGAGTCATTGTCACTTGTGTACCTGCTGGTTGCTCCTGCGTCTGGGAGGACAAGATCATAAGATGCCCCTCCTCCCACAAAAGAATCCTGCGCAGACTCTGTGAGAGTGTGCTGGCTCACTCCTCCTGGGGTTAGAGCTTTGCAGCTTGGCCCTGATTTCCCATTACATGGAATAACGCAAACCTTGGTCACTCACAGGAGCCCATCATGTCAGGGTACTTCTGCCCTGGCAGCAGTTTAGGTAGTTTGATGTGGGGCTCAGCATCAACCCCAACCTGACCACGGCAGCCTTAGGAAAATAAGTTATAAACCAAGTCCCCTTGCCTGCTTTCTGTGGATCAAAGAATCCTAGCCCAGGTCTGCAGTGGACGCAGCTGCTGCAGACCCTGGCTCTGTAGCTTGTTCCAGTGGTGGACTCTGGTTCTTGGGCACTCAGTACAACTAGGCTGCCTCTTGGAGGTCATGGTGAAATGGGAACTTATAGCTAGTGGTGCATACAATTAAAAATTACTTGTTAAGCGCTTCAAACAGTATGTGGTTTCCCAGAAAGCACGTTTCAAAGCTGCCATTGGAGTCATAGACACTTCCCTGGCAGTGGGCAGGCAGTGGCTTTGCTGCAGGCACTGCAGCAAGTCAATGAAACCCACTCAAAGAAGCCTCTGGAGTCCACAAGTATCCCTGCTTTTGTTTCACACAGGTTTCTACCTTTGCATAAAATGCTTTAAAAGTATTTTCAAGCCTCAAAAATAGAAGTGATCAACAAAAAGCAAAGGACTTATGCCTATTTTTTAGTATACTGTGTGTATTTATATAGTGACTTCCTTTTTTTTTTCATTTTAGTTACCTGTCGTACATCAGGGTGGAAATAATCAGAGTAAAGTTGTGGTTACCCAGTTGAGCTTCATTGTTGTGGCTCATCTTTGGCTGCAGCTTTAGCTCTGTGGCTCTCCAGATAAAATGTGCTGGGATCTGGCAAAGGCACACTACAAACTCAGCACTTCAGGCAGAACTGCAGCTACTCTTACGACATTGACCCATGTCCAACTCCCTGCGCCAGTTCTGGAGTTTGTCTTCCAGTTGCTGTTGGTGCTTGGGTCAATGTTTCCGTCCCTTCTTGTGATGTTGGAAACCATCACAGGGAAGTGGAATTAGGATACACGAGAAATAGACGCTGATACTGCAAATGTCTGAGGTGCAGGAGAAAGTCAAACACTTTTTCTCCTTTTCTGGTCAAGCATTTATTAATAAGCAGATGAGAGTGTAAGCAACACAGTTTTCAGGTGGAAAGGTAACTTGAAGATTGACAGTACTCTGTTATGGGCTGGTGCTCTAGCACTCACTGTCTTGTTGGCCTCTGTGCTTTTCAGTGCTGTACAGCTAAAGCTGAAACCATTCCCTGTTCATTCTTAATGTGTAAACAAAAGAGAAGGCATGTTACCTAAAAAAAAAAAAAGAAGTAGGTGGGTAATTCATTAATTTAAGCACTTCTTCATTTTGTCAGAAGAAACTAAGCTTTTGCTTACTTTCCTCTTTTCAGATACCATCCCAGAGGACTTTCAAGAATTTCAAGCTCAGCAGTTTGGCATTGGGGATATTTAAGAAGGAAAAGCAACTAACTAACATTGCTATTGCAAACAATAAACCAATATATTTTAAATTCTTATATGATTGTTGTAAGAGTGCCCACCGCAGCTTGTTCTCATTGATGTGACTATGTCAGACCTTTTTTATTTTTTTTGGATAAAAGTGAAAATAAAAAGGAGATAAAATAGATGGGGGCTTCACTTGTTTTCCCTTGTTTGCTCTAAAATCTAGGGAGCAGCATGCAATGGAGTGACACTTGCTTAAAGCATTCTCAGGATAAGTTTCAATCTATTGTCATTTTGGGTTTGGCATTAAACAGAGCGGGGAAGAAAGCTCAATGTCTGCAATATATCAGAAACAACAGGCTGCCTCCAGGCATGAAGTGGTTGGGAGCTGTCTGGCCAAGCCAAGGCCTTCTTAGTACCTTTCCTGTCCTGTCAGAGAACATTTTATCACCCTCAGAGCAGTTAACTCCTTTGAAGAGTTAGTTGCCTTTGGCAGACCTCCTCTAAGATCTCCATATTAGACCTCCCTGCCCTCCTACATACAGAAAACTGTGAGCAACACTATCAGATCCAGTAAAAGGCAAAAAGCTGGCTGCGGGGCATTGTAGTCTCATCTTGAGACTTGCACTGGACTAAACCAAACAAAAAAAAAAATGGAGATAAATGCAGAAACACCTACAGAGAGCAAGTAATCCTAACTTTGGCATAGCGACCTTGACAGGCTGGAGAGGAATCTAGTGAAGTTCAACAAGGGCAAGCACAGGGTCCTGCACCTGGGGAGGAATAACCCCATGCACTAGTAGAGTGTTGGCAAGGACCTGGGGGAGGACAGCATGTCAACCTTGAACCAGCATTGTGCTCTTGTAGCCAAGAAGGCCAATGGTGTCATGGGGTGCATTAAGAAGACTCTGACCAGAAGGTCAAGGGAGGATCTCGCCCCGCTCTGCCCTGGTGAGGCCACATCTGGAGCACTGTGTCCAGTGCTGGGTTTTGCAGTCCAACAGATGGCTCCAAAGATACTAGGGGACTGGAACAACTCTCCTAAAAAGAAAGGCTGAGAGACCTGAGGCTGTTTAGCCTGGAGAACAGTGAGAAGGGATCTTACCAATGCTTATCAATATCTAAAGTGTGGGTGTCAAGAGGATGGAGCCAGCGTCTTTTCAGTGGTGCCCAGTGACAGGACAAGGAGCAAGAGGCACAAATTGGAACAGAGGAAGTTTCATCTGAACCTGAGGCAAAACTTCGTGATTTTGAGGGTGACAGAGCACTGGAACAGGCTGCCCAGAGAGGTTGTGGAATCTTCTTCTCCAGATACTTTCAAAACCCACCTGAACGCGATCCTGTGTGACCTACTCTAGGGGAACCTGCTTCAGCAGTGGTGTTGGACTAGAGGATCTCCAGAAGTCTCTTCCAACGCCTACCATTCTCTGAATCTGTGATACACAAAGCCAGGCTTTGACCTGCTGTTCTCACTCAGAGCTGAGCTCTCTCAGCAAGTACTGCAATGTGGAAAGTAAGATACCAAGTTAAAAACCCAAACCACAGCATTAAGCGTTAGTAGCCATTAGGAAAGGACTAGAAGACAAATTTTAAAAACACTGCATCACAATGCGTTTTATAATTCAAAGTATAGAAGGGCGTTGGATCCTGTGTGCATTCCCACTAAATTCTTTTCAAAATGAGCTAAAAAAGGAAGGGCAAACAAGCTCCAAGGACAGCTGAGGAGAAGGATATTGCAGCCTATAGGATTCTTTGAAAAGGACAATGAGAAACAGTACTTCAGCCTGGGGGAAGGGAGAGGGAGGAAATACAGAGGGAAATACAGTGAGGGTTTTAAAAAGCAGAAGTAGCCCTGAGAAAATGAACAGCTCTTTCCCAGCACAAGAATACAGGGGAAATGCCGAGTTAAATTATCAGGTGAGAGTATCAAACAACAACAAAAAAGACGTTTCCTGTTCTCAACACGAGAAAAATACCCTTAAGGTTTATGATGCTGTAAAAGGCTTGAGCTAGAGAAAGAGTTTTTGCCACAGGCTTGTCCACCACTGCCAAGGCTCATGGGAGCAACGTGGCCCTGGGACCTGTCCCAGAAGGGATCCTGGAGTCCCACAGCAAAGAGCACGATGCGGGATTGTTCCTCTGGCACTTCATCGTGAAAGGTCCTCCAGTTTCTGTCTTTCTTTCCCCTTAGCTTCATCAAACCCAAATTCACTCACCAGGTTTTCAACAGAAGATTGAAAGGCTAGTTACTTCAGAGTAACACAGAGGTTATTGTCAAATTATGCTAAAGAGATGAAAAACCACAACCTTTTCTAGCTAAACAGAGTCTGTAACTGCAGTATTGTTAATTTATGAACTAAAACACAGCCCATGAAACAAATTGCGTCTTCCTTACCATGCATTTGCATGTCACTGGGTAGAGGGCCTTCTCCAGGAAGAACCCC
This sequence comes from Merops nubicus, assembly GCF_000691845.1. NCBI lineage: Eukaryota > Metazoa > Chordata > Aves > Coraciiformes > Meropidae > Merops > Merops nubicus. The sequence goes on along the minus strand of NW_008630233.1, from coordinate 41,583 downwards.
TCTCTGGATGGGCTGGAGCCAGTCTGGGCAGAAGGCACACACACACACCCCCCCACACCCCCCCCCACACACACACCCTGTTGCTGCACCACAGCCAGGGCCTGCAGTGCACATGTTCTGCCCAAGTGGTCCCCTCACAGTGGATTCAACATGCCTGGTCCTCCCCGACCTGCCTGCAGCAGGTGCTGGCCAGAGCACAACAGCACACATCAGCTCCATCACAAAACATGACCACAGCCAGGTTCTGAACCCTTGCCAGTCTCCAAATCTCCACCCAGCCCTCCCACCTGCAGCCACAGGCTCTCCTCCTCCTCCAGTGTCTGGGAGGGAGCACCCTGGCTGGAACCAGTCTGCCACCTTTGAGCTTCCCTACTGTGAGGCTGTCTCCTGGTCTACACTGATCCTGCTGGCCACTGGAGGCTGGAAGAGGAGACAGAGGCTCTGGCTCTTGTGCTGTCAGAAGTAATGGCATGAAACTGAGTGTCTAGCCTCCTCCAACAGAATGCATACTGGCTTGCTCAACTGGTCACCACAGGAACCAGTCACTGCTCAGCCATGCAAAACTTCTCTTTCAGAAGGTGCTGTTGGGACTTCACAGCGGGGGGGGCTGGAGCTCACTGTATCTGTTGTTGATGCAGCAGCTGCTGGGTAGCTTGCAAGTTCAGGAACTGCCAAGTTTGGCTGTTGCAAAGATGTGCTCCAAGGTCACAGTCTGAGCTTGGGAAACCTCCTGCCCTTCACATTCCCACCAGGGAGTGTGCAGTGCCTGCGTGGAAGCGTTTAAACAAGCTCCTCTTGCAACACCACCTCTTTCTGGACTATTGTGCAACACAGATGCAGCTCCATGTGTGGCCTCTGGCACGTCAAGAAGCTGCAATCCCACATCTTTAAAACCTGACAGTTCAGTTCTCTCTTGCCCCCACCGCCTGCCCAGCCAGGCTGCACTCGGCTAGAGCAGCAGCTGCAACAGCTTTGGAGTTCTAATCCTGGGGCTCCTGCATCAGGGTTTAAGGTCTCACCAAAGGTTAAGTCGTTCCTGTGTGCTACAAACACCATGACAAACACACTTAAAATGCTTCTCTTCCCTAAAGACTGTCTCCTGGTTCGAAACACCCGCAGAGAACGCCCTGCCAGGGCGCTGCAGGGTGGGTGAAGGCAGGGGTGTGCAGATCAGTGGGAGGCTGCTGAGCAAAGGTGGCAGGCTCCTGCACACCCTCGGCACCACCAGGGCTGGCTCTCTGCCTTGCACCTCAGCCGAAGCGCAGAGCCTGCCAGCTGTGTGCCAGGAGGCACTCGTGCACCGGCGCTGCATGGAGCACAGCGGCCGCCACCAACCCCTTGAAACCGGGTCGGCAGATTCTCCCAGCCACAAGGGACTCGTGTCCTGGTGTGGGTCTGGTCAGGTCTACGGCACAGGTGCATCCAGTACTGGCAGGCAGATGATGAACCGGGACTCCAGAACTCAAACATGGATGGTGAGAAGCAGGGGACCAGGCAGGACCCATGGAGATACAGCACTTGTCCTGGTGCAGATCTGGGTGTCAGAGTCAGCAGCTGCCAACCCCATCATCTGGGCAAATGAAAAAAAAACGAAAACCCTGGAGATACATGGTTCCAACAACTGCACAGGCTCCAGTGCTATACTTGGACTGGAAAATATTTTGTTTGCAGTGTCAGAGGTATCTGACACATCTCAGAGAGCTGGATATCCAGAGCAGATGCCACAGACAAACGCATTCAACCTGCTGTCTTCTGCGATCATGCTCTAGACGAAAACCAAAATAACACAGGCAGCGAAGCCACGTAATATTCTACAGGCCAGCACTTTTTTTGTTAAGCAACATCCAAACGCAGTGAACAAAAAAGATCCACCAATTTACTTTTACTGGCTCAGTAACTACTTAGCTCATGTATCTATAAATGTTTAAAGTTTCTCATAGAATGACTGAATTTTTTAACATTTATGTACCACAACAACTCATTTCAAATGTAAGAAAAGCTTTATTGGTCCATTAAATCTATAACAATACATTCACCCAGTATACAAAAGGAAGTGTGCATAAAAACCATTAACATGCTGTAAAAAGGGAAAGCTGTTGGCTATTTTAAAATTAAGAACTTACAATTCTGAAATCTTTACCAATTCTTAAAAGTCAAAGTGTTACAGTTAATACAGATCACAACACTTACAAAAAAAAAGTTAAATAAACTAGCAAACCCTCCACTTCACTGCGCTACAGCTTAATAAAATAAAACCACACATACACACCAAAAAGTTCCCTTGAGATATTAATAACCTTGAAAAAGACTAATTAAAATCCCCTTATCATTAAGAAAAAGTGTTTACATTTTGACTACTTTGCATCCAGTTTTCTAACATGGCATATAAGAGACTGAACACCACTAATTGGTGGTAAACAAAAAGCAGACAGTGAACTCTCATGTTCCTAGTAAATATTTCCTCAGCTTGTACATGACAAGCTGAACAATTTTCTCCGAAAATTAATTATCCTCACTTTAAATTCGTATGGATGTCCAATGACACCTAAGCACCCGGACACATATCAGTACAAGGACAGATAAAGCTATGGTATGAGTAACAAGATATTATTTCCCCACAGCTTTCCAAAATTCTTCTTGGCTTTGCACTGAGCTCCTTTGGCAAAAGTGCAGGTGCTGTGCCGCACCCCATGGCTCTGGTGAGCAAAAGCCCTGGAAGGCGTAAGCTGCTGGAGCAGTTTCAAAGCTGACAACCATGGCTCTGAAGAAATCTGTGCACATAGCTGTACATTATGGCTTTGGGAGCTATCGGAGACTGGCGGCAAACTGGGGTAAGCCAACGTGGCCTGTATCTGAGATAAATTCCAACTTTTAAAAAATGACATTATTGAACGGGTATGGAGTGGGTTGAAACCAGGTTTGTGAAAACAAAACCAAACCAAAGCTGGATTAAGGCCTACTTGAAACTGTATACAGAGTTTCTTCAGGCATTGGAAAGCAGTCACCACGCCAGTCTCCCGAAGTATCTACTGCGAACCCTGTGCAGCGTGTCTGCATCCCCACCCTGGGGCAGGCACTCGGGCATTCTGCCATCAGGACACTGAAAACGCAGAGACACACCAGTTCCCAAGCTGCATAACCTGTTACGAGTACAAAAAGCCAAAGCTTTCTGAGCACTTGACCCCTGGCACTGCCTTGTACAGTCATGTGAAATGCTCAGTTCAAACTACTGTTTACAGAATTGAAAACACAAAGTAAAATGTCATGGCGCCAATTAGGTGTTTTCCTCCCACAAGAACTTGTAGGCCACTTCAGAAAACAAAGAAGCAGTTTTCACAGAGGAAAAATGATCCACAGAATAAACTATGATCCTTTACTTTGCTTCAACACTGCAGGTTGTCCTGCTATAAAAAGAAAAGGATCGACAAGAGCTGGCAAAGAAGTCTTTTCTAGTTTATAGCACCAAAGACATCACATTTGACAGGAAGCAGAAAGGGAGGGGAGCAAGCTTACAATGCAAGGATAAAATCCAAGCTTACAATCCAAGGATTAAAAGGCAAATAAAATGAGGAGAAACAGCCTGCAAGCACAACACATTGCTTCTAAAGCTCTGAAAGAAAAATGAGGGCAAAATTCTAGCTGCAGATGATCTCTCTCATCTAGCCGTGCAGGTACAGTCTCATGGTATTTTGCTTCTTCAGCTTGATATAGGAAAAAACCTAACAATTTATAGTATAAAAAATTTATAGCGCATTTTAAAAGCAGTCAGTGGATTATTTTATTACCAATCTGTTCAGAGATCCCCATGATACTGTGGGCTGCTAGTCAAGGTTTGAACAGCACTCTCTTGAGTTCCCACATTTTCCTGATGCATCGGTCAAAACCAAAGAATGGATAAAAATCAGCGTTTTCCAAGTGCAACAGTTGCTTCATTAATAGCAACGTCCTAGGCCAGAAATGGCTGCACCAGCGGCTGATGAAGCAGTTTCACGTGCATAGTTTGTAACTTCAAAGCGCTTCTAGATTTGTAAGAAGGTGCTAAAACACAAAATAAATAAATAAATAGACATGCAGTGTTTATGATTCTGCGAGGGGATAAGCCCTCTCTCTGGACTACATATACATTAGCAACACTGAACGACCCGTTTCAGACCAAAATGGCCCTACCCAGCCAGGATTAACCAAATTAGGTGGGCAAGCACAAGCTTTCTGAACCTCATGGAAATACTTGACATAAAAAGCTATGAGTATTACAAATGCTGAATAATAGAATTTTGGGGTTGGAAGGAACCTTTCAAAGGCTATCCAGTCCAAACCCCTTGCAGTGAGACGAGACGTCTTCAACTAGACTAGGTTGCGCAGAGCCCCATCCAACCTGACCTGATAAGTTTCCAGGGATGGGGCATCTACCACTCCCTGGGCAACCTGTTCCACTATTTCACCACCCTCACTGTAAAAAATGTCTCTCTTATATCTAGTCTAAATCTCCCCGCTTTTAGTTCAAAACCATTACCCCTTGCCCTGTTACAACAGGCCCTGCTAAAAACCCTGTCCCCTTCTTTCTTATAGGACCCCTTTTCACCATGGAAAGGCTCCTCAGAGCCTTCTTTTCTCCAGGCTGAGCAACCCCAACTCTCTCAGCCTGTCCTCACAGGGGGGGGTTTTCCAGCCCTCCGGTCACTTTTGTGGCCCTCCTCTGGACCCCCTCCAACAGGTCCATGTCTCTCTTGTGCTGAGAACTCCAGAGCTGCATGCAGTACTCCAGGTGAGGTCTCAGGAGAGCAGAGCAGGAGAGGGGCAGAATCACCTCCCTGGACCTGCTGGCCACGCTTCTTTGGATGCAGCCCAGGATGCAGTTGGGCCTTCTGTGCTACGAGCGCACATTGCCGGCTCACGTCCAGCTTCTCCTCCACCAGTGCCCCCAGACAGCCCAGCAGGGCTGCTCTCAACCCCTTCGTCCCCCGGCCTGTATTGATAACCAGGGGTTGCCCTGACCCAGGTGCAGGACCTCGCACTTGGTCTGGTTGAACCTCATGAGACTCACATGGACACTTCTCAAGCCTGCCCAGCTCCCTCAGGGTGACATCCCATCCCTCTGGCATGTCAACTGAACCACTCAGCTTGGTGTTACTTGCAAACTTGCAGAGGGTGCACTTGATCCCACTCTCTATGTCACTGATGAAGATATAAAACAGCACTAGTCCCCATACAGACCCTTGAGGGACAACATGTAGCAACTCTGATGTACGATCACAGTGGAGTTCCTTATCTGGCACCCAGCTGCAGGGCTGCCTTCATGCTTTGAGGAGCTGGGTGGTAAACGGTAAACAGGCATATCCACCTGCTTTCCACACATTCTTAGTAAAGTTTTATGGTCTCATCTGTTACTCTAGCTACTTAGAGACTTGCTCTCTGAGTACATCCTATTGATTTTAACCCAAACAAGAACCAATCATGATTGTGCCTCTTGGTTGCCTTCATGAGAAAAACTAAAACTGTTCCAGTCTCGAATGGCAGCGCAGAACATCATTAAAATTATTTCACCTTCCTAGCAGAACTAATGCCTGCCAACATGGTATGCTCCTCCAAAAGTCCTTCAAATGACAGCATTAGTTCAAGTTTAACTAGAGGAAACTTAGTACAGGACATGTTCTCTAGTCTTCCTGTCTTTGTAACAATAGCTTTCTCATTTCACACAGCCCCAAAATATTAGGAGCCAGAAATGCTGCCTCATGGTTGCCCAGGAACAAATTCAATGAACAGTTGTGGCCCAAACCAGGATAGATATCACACAGCTAACCACCTCACGCTGAGCAGTCACCTGCACTTTCAGCTATGGGGAGAGAAAGTTAGCTGTTTACAGTTTAAATGCAACTGGAAGCAACAACTGCTCATTTATTTACAAAAGCATCAGGCTATTTGTGAGTTCTCTGACTTCACCTTCCAATGCACAGTAATATTTGAATCAGTCTCATCCCCAGAGGTTTATGCAGCAGAGACTACCTAGTCTTCCACATGCAGCAAGGGTTTGACAGTGTCTGCCTTGTACACGCTGGTGTATTGTGCAAGGCAGCATCACCCAGTCACAAGCTCAGTTCAGGTTTCCCAGTTCAAGTGCCAACTGAATTATCAGATACGACAGCAGTAGGTAGGAAGGCACTTCTTAAAAAGGTTTTAAAAGCCCGTCTGCATGATCTTTTTGGAATCTGTGAACTGTTTGAATCCTTGACCCCTGCTGAAGATTTTATTAAGTGGTTGCACACGGAAGTTCACAGTATAGATTTTATAGCAAACACTATGGCTGCAGCATTTGCCTGGCCAGCGGGAAGCCATGCTGCACTGAGGAACTGGAGGCTCTGCACATCCAGGTGCCACCAGTTACCGGTTCCTTAGAGAGGCCCACAGGTCCACAGTACAACAGATATGGCACTAGAAGGCATTTCCTGTGAGCCTCTATACTTCAGGAAACAGCATTCGCCAAGGCAGGAACAAGAGCCTGGACTATCTCAGCTGCAGCTCACAGCTCCAGCACTGGATCAAGACTGTCAGAATAGCTGCTATGAGTTAGGTGGGACAACTGTTAGTCATCATGCACAGCCCATAAGCTCATATCTTAGAGATGGGACAGATAAAGGCTTCTAGATTGTGAATGCATTAACAAAGGCCTTTTTCTGGTGCAGAATGATCTGTGTGGCTAGACTCTAAATGCAGGCAGAGACATACTGACGGGCCCCCATGCTAGCAGAACTCTTGGTGAGATCACAACCTCTCAGCAGAAGAAAAGGGAAAGGAAAAAACCTGCCTCCCTCTCCAGAGCTATTTTTTGCTTTTCTAACTCAACGTCAAAGCAAAGTTCCAACTGCTTTTTTCCCCCCAAGGAACAAACAAAGAGAAAAGCAGCAACAATCACCTCTGGATAGACTCCTCCTTCCTTCAGGTCTTATGACAGATGTATTTTGAGGCTCCTAATCACTGGGGTAGCTGGTATAAGCATACAGGATTGTAGACCTGTAGATTTTGACTGAGATGAGAGTGCATGGGGTTGGGAAGATCACACCCCTGGCAAGCTCCAAGCAGGACAGAAGCCCCAGAATTGCAACAAGGCAACTAAAAATGGTAATGAAAACAAGAGCAGAACTGAGATCTGTTCCGTTGGGATTACTCACCAGGTGTGCATTACCCATCAACTATTACAACAGAACAAATAAGGCATGCAAATATTTTGGCCATCTCATTGGCCTCTGTGTTGTGCTTTTCTTTGTTTTGCAGAAAGCATTGGGTGAAGATTTAAGGCTCAATTATATTTAAAAAAAGAACTGCTAAATTAGTTGATTTTGTTTATATCCTGCATATTTCACATTGCATGTGCAAGAGGGAGAGAGAAGACAAAAACTCTGGGACAAGGATAAGTCATAAATTCATCCCACTAGACTGTAGTTAACCATAGCGGGTTCAATCTTATTCAGCATTTAGGGCATCTGGGCTGTTGTTCTACCACCAAATTATCTGCTTAAAGCAAATAAAAATTACATGGTAGGGTTTCATATTGTCAAGGCAGTCATTTGTACTAAGGCAGCTGCTGTTATATTTCTGTCTTCTGGTTTTGTTTTTCTGACTGCTTACCCCACTGCTTGGGATAGGAATTCACCAAAAGAGGTCTAGTCTCCAGTAATAGTTTGGTTGGCTAAGTCCCATCTCTACAGCAAAACTAACATCAACAGTATAAAAATACAGCAGTTAGAAAGAGTACTTTCCAACCAACACACAGGCAGAAAAGGAAGATGACACACTATATCCCTTTTCTAACCATCAATGCATTTAAAATATTATAAAATTAGTAATGGAAACAGAATTGAAGATCCAGGGAGAGCTTCAGAAACAAGTTGAAACAGCAGGGTAGAAAAGTAAATGAGCACTCCACTTTTAAATTTAACAGCAACTGGCAGTGCTCTTATAATTAGCATTTTCTCAACAGCAAACATTCTGAATGAAGAATGTACCGTATCTTAAACCCCTGTGCAGTACACAAAACTTGCAGCTTAAGTGAGCTGGCAAAGAAGTTGGACAGAATTCAGACTTTAAGAATTTATGTGTAGAAATACGCTTCTGTTAAAAACTGGACCAGATCTGAACTGCATAAAATATTCAGGTGCCTTTTAAAGTTATAACAGAATAAATACTCTATTATCATTGGTAACATTCCTTTCTCAATCTAGGTATACAATAACTTAATATATTTAACATTTAAGATAAACAATTTTTAGTAGGTGCTTTGGCAGTCAAATTCTTACATAGTCTCTATAGAAATGTTTAGTTATGTTTTTGGAAAAAAAAAATCTGGATACTACTTGCAAGGATTATATGCTGTACCAAACAGCAATCCAAATCATCACTGCAAACTGTAAAAGACACAGTTAATAAGAGAGTGTAAGAAGGCATGCGTATTTGCTAGCAGACATCCAACAATCATAGGAAGGAAGAAGGTACATCTGCACCATGATTTCTTTTTTTTCTTCCCAATGAAGCCAGAGAAAGATTGTCAGTTATTTGAAAAGCATTTCACTTATTCAAGTTTGCAACAACTGTGTTTGTTTCCTACACTCCACACATCAGTGTTATAAAGGCTCGTAACATATTTGTTCTCTTGGGCAATGCTTGTTCATGACAATTAAAACAGGTAAAAAAGTTTGCAATCATTTGTTTAGTCTGACTATAAAGTTACTCACTGGTACATTATGATAAGTAGACAATAGGTCTTTCCTCATTATAAAATTACTCTTGTATTTTACTTGTAACAGAAGGTGGGGTGGGACAAGGGGGGAGGTGTATATGGAGGTGGGGTTGAAGGGGTGAGAAAAGAGAAAAACACAAAAGGACCTTCTGAGTGTTCACACTGAGAACTCTCTGGTTGGGCAACACAGTGGAGCAATAAGAGTCCATAAGTACAGACAGACACAAACCCAGCAGGAAACCATCTTAATCCAGAAGATGGACCACGTTCCGGTGAAGAATTTTTCAATCTGAGCACTTTCGTAACTGTTAAGGAGGGAAAAAAAAAAAAAAAAAAGGCAACAATAAATTCACTATTCACATCTCAGACTGCAGTACCCTGTTTTACCAGGTGGGTCACAGACTTCCATTAGGTTAACCTTGATGAGAAGCACAGGAGGGCAGCCCTTTATAGAGCAAGACCTTGCAAAAAAACCACCCAGGAAAGACTTGCAATGACTGTTCCAGCTTCTTATTTAAGGAGTGGAGCTGCACTAATGGCAGAAGCTACCACTCGCATCTCCCCTCTCAAAGCAGAGACAGTAATTTTTCAGCTTTAAAGAAATGCACTTACTGGAACCAATGAGTCACTGTCATCATCACGTAGAGCGAAGCCAAGAAGAAAACGAAGTGGAAGTAGGCGTAGCTGTACACCGTGCCTTTCTTCTCGTCGTAAATCACAGCCTGGCCTCCCCTTTTTTCAGTGTGCTCTTCAGAATCGGCTGTAAGAGGGAGGAAAAGAGAAAACTTTTGCAAATTTAGTCAGAACTGAAAACAACAGCTGGCTTCAAGAAGAACACAGCAAAACATCTACGATGTGATTTGGGAAACCTGATACAGAGCAACACTTGAGCATTTCCTTGACCTAAGGGCACAGGCCTAAGCCTTTAGTAAAAGAAACTGGACTGCCACTAAAATCCTGCCTTTTACCAGTTTGCTGGCCTAGTGGCTAGTTTTTAAGCATCTGGGCCATTTAAATTGCTCTACCTGTAAGAGCAAGTCTAAACTGATCACTTTGACTGTACCAGGTCTGCACACAGGACACTCCCTTCCTAATTCACTCCTCAACTGTTTCTGAACCAAAAATCCAGCAGTCACACCCACGGGGATCCAAAGAGCTGAGATTACTCTTTGTATGCTGCAGTACTGAAATGTCGTTTAGGTAATTATTAACTAGCCTGTTGTTTTAAAATGGTATTGCTACATCTCTTGCTTCCTTCTGTAGCCTAGCTTTGAGCACTCCAGCTGCTTCTGTTTGATATGGGGCAGAACCAAGACACAAGGAGCCCTCCAAGTATAGCTGTGTCCTTACTCTCTTGGCTTTGGTCTGAAAGTCACAAATGAGGTGAATTGTGCAGTGAAAATGTAATTACCGTCTCCGTCAGGCACGCAGCAAAAGCAGCAACGCGCTACCTGGGGACAGACAAGAAAGAGGGTTAGGAGTCTGTGCTGCAGCAAAGAAGCAGAACAGCTAGTGAAGGAAAGCCTGTTAAGTCAATGTTACAGATACTAATTTAGAAAAATCTGGTTTATATTTCCAACAAGGACAAAACTCAAATTACCATTTGCCTAGTAGCTCATAACAACAGTTTCTAAGCTTTGGAAAAACCTACTCAGTAAGATTTGGAGCATATTAACCATTCTTTAAGAATTACTCTACCCATTTCATATAACTTAAGGTCAAACACTGGTGCAAATAATCATGAAAAAATGGTGGAAAAGCCACAGTAAAGTGGCTGCACATTACTAGCTCCAAGGGTATTTACCTAGTCAGACATGCATCTATGTGATTTTTATGTTAAAAAATTCTCTACTGAAACGAAAGTATGAGGAACTTTTAAAACCATGCTACTCAGGTTGGAAACTACAATTGCACAAGCATAAGTCAGAAATGTACTTATCTGTGCAAGATTTTACTGAAAGAGAGCCACAATAAGTACAAGCAGAATGACTAAAAGCAGAAAGCTGCTTCTGTTCCTTTATTTAAATTATTTTATTTTTTAACTGACAGAAAAAGGAAAACTTTTTTGACACTTTGTGTAGAGTGTTAATGTAAACAAGAAAAGCCTGCTGATCATTCAATATATATGTAAAAATTGCACTTTCTGCACCAGACCACAGTACAAGTAAGCACTTTCTGTAGTGCATCACTAGCATTATCTGTTCTGATAAAGTCCTACTCTGGGATTTATTTTCATTCTGATCTGATGAAGACAATGAACCCTGTTAGGAAAATTCTCTTCCCTAACTATGGTATCAGTCAGCCTCTACAGTATGCAAGTGTATGAACTTTGTTAACATATATTAGTTCACAGTACACACTATAACGTAATGAGGCAGCAGAGTTTTACTGGAGACTTTGGTATTGTTCATGCTTAAGTAAAATAAACTGAAGGACAGCTTTTAAGGTAAAGCATCCACCAGAAAAATCAAATGTCAGCTTTTACCTTGTGTATCCATGATTGCATGTGCTCACTGGGTTCATAAATTCATGAAAAGCCAAAAAGCTCATTCTTTTTTAAGAGACTGGTTGAGCATTTAAATAAAACCCTTACTCCGTATCTTTTTCTACTGCTGAGCCAAGCCCTGTCTGCAGTGCCAGCCTGAGCTCCCTCCGGGCTGCACTCACGTTCTGAAGCAAGTTCTGGGATCCTCAAACTTTTTAATCAGTTGCAATTAAGTCCTTGCCCACCAATGAGCAGCGCTGGCACAGACACCGGCAGCCGCTGGTGACTCTCAGAATTTGGGATGATAGTCAGTTGCTATGAGAACAAAGGCAACCAGGACTGAAAACACACACGAACACCTCCACTACTTTTTCTGATAGCTTCCCAGCAGACTTCTCCTTTAAATGAGAGGACATGAGCTTCTGTGGAGCACAACATTTACAGGAAGTCTGTAAGTTGTTTAATAAACTCCAAGAGCAACAAATTATTTCAGTACATAAAGGCACCTCCAAGGAACCAGCAAGAACAGCAGAAGGGCCAATGTCGACCACTGTTCTGATAAGTCCATACCCAGAGGCACATGGCACAGTATGCTAGAAAAAAAAAGCCTTTTTTTTCATCTAATCACAGATTACTTAGCTGTGAAAACAAACAAGAAAAGCACATGAGGAAATCTGCACAGATATCCTGTAGCAGGGAGCAGAAACTCACTTCAGTTTCAGGTGTTGCATATATTCCCCTCAGCGCTTCTGAGCTTGCACGTGTTGTTGAGGTCAAACTAGGAGCAAAAGAAGACAGTGTCAGAACCCTCACCATAAGTACTATCCCAGCAAGGTGATTTTTCAACACCACAGCAAACACAAAATGGTCTGCTCCCATGCCTAAGCTAGGCATGTGCCCAGATGTAGCATCAAACGCTAAGCATGTGAGAACTTTGCTTTGCACAAGTAGGTATCAGCCTGATGGCCAGCCACTGGCCAACGCAGGCTAATTCACAAGCTTGAAAGTAGGTCACTCCTGAAAAGTGATGAACTCATCACCATCAGACAGCTGCAAACACCTTAAGCACTCCAATTTGAATTTCTGAAGGGATCTCTGCAGTGCAAAACCAATACTTGCACATTAACTTCACAGCCACCACTGTGGCTCAGTTTTTCTGTAAAGGCTTTGCCAGCCATGCAGCATGTCCCTGGTCACAGTCAGTTTTCAGAAGTAAATGACCAGCCACTACTGTCAGTGTACCAGTGCTCAGAATCCTTTCTAGTTTCTTCTGATTAGAAAAGTTTATTGCCCAGTCTCCCCCTTTCAGAATGCATAACACGACCTTCTTATTACCCACAGGGAGACTGATGTTAATGCTCTGCTGTTCACAATGAGCCTTAGTAAGCAACACTTCAAAACATTCCCTTCAAAGGGCTTTTTATCTCCCCAGCTACCTGGTCCCCTTTCCCTGCAGGCTATGTGAAGGTTGTCTGCATTCCTGAAACACCTTCCTGAGGCACTGGAAACACTGTTCTAATGTGAACTAGATCCATGATGCATGAGATACATATATTTGGTATCAGAATAAACGGAACACACATACTTGGTAGCAGAAGAATAGCTATGCTACCTCTTCTGAAAGTCTCTTGTTTTCTCTTCAAAATTATGAGGGAGTTTCAACATATGAGTTTTGAAGGGGACCAGTTCAGAAGCAGAACCTGCTCAAAACCCTGCAGCACACAGGCAGTGCTGTCTCATGGCAACCCACACAGCCAAAACAAGAGATACACCACCTTTCAATGATCAGCAACTTCCCTCTTCCCCACCCTGAAGCATGATGTGTGAGCTGCAATAACACAAGGTCGGCATCACAACTATATGGGTACAAACCTTTTTTTTTACAGCAGGAGATCACAGGCAAATCCTGATGGCAGTACTGCACTCATCATTTGTTCAAAGGCAGCCCTAAATCCTCCCAAAACAGTTTTTCTTGTTTTAAAGACCATCAAGGAACAGTTGTAGCCTCTGCCAAGAGGCTACAGAAATTTCAGATATTTTTTTAAATGGACATAACTGCATAGTTTTTCTTACAGAAAGAATAAATAGCGTAAAAGCACCCTGAGTCTGCTTTGGATCATGAGCAGCTGGCAATTTTTTCCTTCCACCTCTAGGTGTAAATTGCTCTATTTGCCTTTAATGAAATATATTTGTTTCAAAAATTATATTATCCTGTTGAACCTAAAACACCTAACCATTCTGAAACTGGAAGAGAATATGAACTTTCCAGCTCAGTTGTATCCTACTACTGCCCATTACTTTGTCTGCATGAGGCCCACTGTAAGCCTTCACTAGTTGGACCACCACACTGGATTTACAGGGAGGTAACTTCAAACCCCCAGACTTACCAGGAATATAAAATGCAGCCAAACAAAATGGTAGTACCTAAGCCAGTAACCAGGTTTTCATCTCTGTGCAGGCCTTGACTGAATTCAGGTACACAGATTGTGATGTTCCGATTGTTTTCATCCAGGACTTCACAAAACAAAACAAACAAAAGAGCAGTTAGCAGGGCTCATTTCACTGCCTTTCAAAGTCATCTTCAGAATGAAAGTTTTCAGTGAAATATTTTTACTACTTCAGACAGTAGGCAGGTATATTTCAATTGTGTCTCTATCTTCTCAAAAGATCATCCAGAAAATCCAGAAAAAAAGTCTGTAAATCTGACCTGGCAGATTCTGCCTTTTAGGCAAAACAAAAATGCAGCTTAGTATGGTACTAAAAGGACTCGTTTAATCAAAGCAAACAAACAAGGAAAAAGACTGTTGGGTGAACTGAGAAATTAAAAGTTGGAAGTTTGCCAACACTTCACCCAAGACTACTGAGTTATGTAAAACCAGGAGGTACAGACATGAGATGATAAATTTCTTTGACAGCCAGGGTGCCTTGAGGACAACTATGAAATTCATACTCAGTACAAAAAGGTGGTACATAGTTGCTCTGTTCTGAAACCAATATATAGAAGACCAAAAACCAGGAGATGTGCCCATTACGTCCAAGATTTTATCTTAATATCTAAGCAAATACTACTTGTAGGTCCCTGAAATAAAACCATTTCAGTCCTTTATGTTCCGAGACACATCTAGCTTTTGGAGTCTGTCTGGAGGCAAGGCAAGGCAAGGCAGAGTAGCAGCCTCCAGTATCACATCAAAGCAGATTACAGCTGCACCTTATCTCAAATCAACAGCTTTTTGAGCCAATGCTGTTTTAAGCAAACTGTTCCCATCTTTTTCCTTCCAGCTGCTTCACACTGCATCCCCATTGGGACAGCACAACTGTTTGTAGGGGCAGAGGACAAAATGAAGCGAAGGCTACACCCAGGTTAAAAATAAACTCAAAATCAGTGCCCTGAGCTGGTGTGGTAGGACTATGCATGGCCCTGCAGGGCTGCACAGCTTTACTAGCACACAGCAGGGACAGCGGGTTGCTGGGAGCAATAGACGGGATGACAAGCCCTTATGGAACACCTTAAGATGTGCAGAATCCAATCCCTCACCT
>NW_008630233.1:0-26799 GCF_000691845.1 Merops nubicus | reverse complement strand
AATGCCTCTGAAGCAAGGTAGCCCACTGTTTGGCAGGCCTTTTAGCCTGTGACAAGCACAGGTTTAACAGACATGACCTTTAGTTTGCCTATTCCTTCTAAAAACACTTCTAATGCTGCTTTTTTTGGGTGTTGCAAATAAATAGTTGTAGCTTGCACTTTCTTCAGGCCTCGTTTGCAAGGTAACCAATTTGCAATATGGCCAGTTTGAAAGTCCCTCCTTGAGTAACGAGTCAACATTAGGCAAGTTCATGACAAATCTCAGTGACAGGGCATGGGACAGCTTAGTAAGTGCCAGTACCCCACACATTCTCCAGCACATGGCTCTGTAAAAGCTGCACAGGCCAGTATGAGAGTTCTTATCGCAGAGACAGAAGACAAAGGAGCATCTCTGAAAGCAGATGACAACCATGAGAGTTCTCAGGTCGGGGAAGACAAGGAGGAACCTCTGCATCAGTAATTCTGAGAGAGTGTGCTTGGTGCATTCTGTGACAAATTCAATAACCACTCTTGCAACACATGTAAGAAGAATCACAGCACTCACTTAACTGCCGAAGACCTTCCCTGTCACAAGCATGAAATAATACTAGGCCAATGATTTAATTCCTTAAATTTTTCTTGAATTTCTTTAATTCTAACTTAATTAAGTAACTTTCATAATTTTCTTAATTTTTCTTTTTTTTTTTTTTGTGTCAGCTCTTATGACCAATTCAGGTGTCTTCTAAATTAACTTCTAGATTGATTCAAAAACACTGCTTAAGCTCCCTAAGTAATTCTTCCACCTTAATACTGTCTGTTTTTTCTTCTTAGCTCTAGAATACATTTATGTGTTGCCTACACAAGTGTAACAGATAAGAGATTCTTTCCCTCATCTCTCCCATTTCCTCTTAGGAGGTGTCTGTAAAAACTTTTTCCTGCTAACAGACTTATTATCCTCTACTTATTGTTGCTTCAACTGTTCCACACTAAATATTGAGCCATAATAAAGAAGGGGGTTTTGGCATTACTAATTTGAACCAGAGAAGTCTTTAAGTGAAAAGAATGCTTCCTGTCCAAGTAGGTGAATCTGATGGTTACCTGGGAAGATGAAACAGTTTCAATTGCACTTGTAAAGTCTGGCTGTGATTTTGTAGCATGAGGAACTTAAAACTCTACAGAGTTCCCTACTCCCGGATTGCAACCCCAGTTGTTAGAAGGTTAAGTGGAATCCAGGAACTCTGCTGAAGAACAGCATCATCTCAAGCAAATGCAACATAACTCCCCAAGTCCTTTCTCAGAATTTTAGCTCTCAAAACAGATGATTAGTAGTTTCTCAAGTTTTTGCTCCATTAGTCCAGCTAAGGCTATCTAGCATACCAGTTCTAGGAGAAAAGAAGTGATTTTACTATCCACTCTCACAGCCAGCACATAACAACTGGTGGTACACCTAGTAAACTTTTGGATGGAGCTGATCACCCAGCTTCTTCCAGAGGCATCCAAGAGCCACTCATTCCAACTTCTTTCCTGTCCCATCATGTGACAAACGTAACATGGACTTAGTCACATAACGTACTTAGTTTAGTTTACCTACCAGAACATGCACGTGCCACACAAAGAAGAAGCTACAAGACTCTTGGAAATTTATCTGTAGGGAACAGTCTGGAACTACCCTGGTGCAACAGATGCAACTCACCCAGGGTAAATTAACGTCCTCTAGACCAAACCATTTAAGGTACATGGCAAGTACCAATCACACAGTCTCTCTGCTGCAGAGATTTAGTTTTAGCACTTGCAATTTCTTCTGCATAGGCCAGAAAATACTAAACGCAGCACTCCTATATCCCTGATTTTGTTAGCTCTGGTTTGCTAAATTATTGCTTTCCATATATTGCACATCTAAAAGAATTTATGTAAAGCAATAGATAACTTACTAGTTTCTGGTGGCTTGCTGGATAGTGCTGAGAAAGTGAGATACATGACATAGCAGCTGATAACTCCAGATTGCAGCAAACCAGAATGGGGCTGGCCTTTGCAAGAAAGAATAAAATAAGTAAGTTTTTGCAGATACTTTAACAAACTGAAAAAGAATTTTGTAGTCTTTAAAGAACAGCACACTAATATCCTTCAGAAGAGAAGAGCATCTTTTATGTTTTACTTAAAGCAGTCCGTAAGTCTTTGAGGCAGTTTAGATGCATTTCCACTGGCAAGTAAAGAGAAAAGCGTCTGTCCTTTAGTTCTGCAGGCTGTTGTAGAAAGGCATTAAAGATTCCCACATAAGTAATGAATCACCCCTCTGCTCTCGCCAAAGGCACCAGCTTTCCCAAAGCTACTGACAAGCTGCCATGATAGTTTTATTTTCCCATAAAATTTGTGCTGGAGTCACTCAAATAACTATTTTCAGGCCCAACATAAGCAAGATACTACCAGCACACATAAAATATACCAATGTATCAAAATACTGCTGTCAACTCCTCGAGGCCCAAACTTTACAGATGGTAAATCAGAAGGAGTCAAAAGTAAGCGGTAAACCAGTGGTGAATGAGTTTGACAGCTATTTACCTAAACTGCTACCATTGCAAGAGTTGTGTAAGCTCCACAACACATAACCAGCCATCAGCACATGAGCCTTCTTCACAGTGTGACTGCCTGAGGGCACACCCAAAATGTCTCACACCCCTGCCGTTTTAGCAGCTGAGCTCATGACCAGCAACAGCACTTCACAGAGTGGAAAAAGGGACTGGGGCAAGAGCAGCACCAGCTCTGAACTGTCATGAGACCTTCTGCCCAGAACATGGCTCATGCCTCCAGGCATACAACTGCAGCAGCACCAGAAGCCCAGGAGGAGAAGAGGTCAGTGGACTCACGATTCTGGACACAGGGTGATATGGCCACCAGAGACACAAAGAGGCACAGGCCACCGTTAACACCGATCAGAACCTTGTTGTACGTGCAGCCCTCCGAGCGTGTGTAGAAGAGAGCCATGAGGACCAGGGCTGCCACGGCAATGGAGTACAAGATGAGAGTGACCAAGGCAAGCAAACCATTCCACATCTGCTTGTGGTTTGCACCTGCAGTCCTGGGGAGAGAGAGAGAGAGAAGCATTTTATCTTTGTCTTCCCTCCCTCAAAAAATAAGGTTCTAGTAGCTGAACAGTTCATCTCTTCAGACATGAAAAGACAGTGCATAATTTCCTGAAGAATGTGTATGTCACTACACCAACACAGGACCCTGCAAGGTTCCTCCCATGAAACAGAGATAAACATTCATCACCATTAGTGTTTATCTTCTGTATTACCATGCCCAGCTGTTTCTGTAATTATAGCCCAGCATGACACCTACAACTCCCAGCCTCTGGGATCAGCCCATCAGTGCATCTCAGCTCAATATGGAATTCAGCATACCCCAGACTCAGCTAGCAAGCAGTGCTCTTCACACAAGGACAGCAAAGGCATATTGCTGGGTGCTGCTTCTCTTCCACCCCTTGCATTAATTGGACAGTTCTACTACCCTTTTGCTCAAAAAGCCTCCTCTTCATTTGGGTCTGTCCCACTAGCCTCCCTCAGCTAAAGTGTGGTCTATCTTGTTTTCCTCTCTCTACCTTCCCTCTCACAGAAATCTACCCTCTTGCAGAAATCACTGGGTTTTTAGGAATAGCAACTACAAAAAGCTGTTTTGGCACAAAAGGCTTTTTGGTGCATGGAAGGTTTTTTTGGGGTTTTATTGTTGTTTTGTGGAAATATGACTTATTTGAAAAGAATATGTAGCACAGAGAGTGCTGAAGTTAAATGCTGTTGTTGGAAATCTTTCATCCACAAAAAAGCAGTAAAAATACCTGTGATATAAGATCTCACCTCTTCCTCCATAAAAGCAGGTAGCTAACAAAGCCCAAATGTTTACTAAAACTCCTTCTTAGCAATCAGCTAAGAACTAGAACAGAAAAAGAACACAAAGGTTTCTAGAGGAAGAAATGAGAGAGAAAAAGTGGCAGCAGGAGCCCCTGTGCATATGTGGGAGGACAATTTAGATATTTTAAACTGATCAGAGGCTAGTGTCTAGAAAGGTAACAGCAAATATGCTTAAACCAGAAATTAAGTCAATGCCAAAATAGGGTGTATGTGGCTTGATAATGGAATCTTGCACATTCAGATGAAAGCAAATAAGCTGAAGAGAAAGTAGCAGTTTTCATGCCAAAGAAAAAAAAAATGTTGTGCATTAAGCCGACACAAAAAAAGGGAGGATTTAATAGTACAGTTTCACTGCTACATTTTGCAAATCCAGTTTTATTGTCTTGCAACACTCTGTTTCTTAGCAGGTATATTTTCACATAAAATATAAAACAACTTCAAGTAAGAGGGTTTTGCACCCCAACAAATCCCTACTACTTATTGGAAGCCGAGCAATTCAGGTTAAGAACGAATCAGCAGAGCAGAAGTGAATAAGGAGGAATCATCTCTGCTAGGGAAGGAGAAAGTAAATGAAGCAAAGATGAACAGTTCTAAGCATTGACATTAAAATGTCTATTGTCAGAAGTTACATCTATGCTACTTTTAAAATTTTTTAAATGAGAAATGTATTGTTCAAGAGTCCACCAGAATTTTATGCAAATAACTACCTGTCAAACACATACCAATTTTTATTCCATTTGTGTGCGAACTCAACAAGCAGGATGAGTTGAATGGCAATGAAAAGGAAACCTCCTGTTGCTCCTACATAGCGCCAGGCTGCAAGGCAGAGAGGCAGAAAATAGGTCAAACTGCAGTCGCCTTTCCCTCGAGATAAAATGGAATTACTGTCTCTGCAGTGAAGCTGCTATGCAGTGTGAATATCTCAAGCCCACCTATGTAGCAGATGATGAGAGATTTCAGCTGACAGGCCAGCTCAGCTAACTCAAGATTAGCTCCCTGACAAATTCAGCCTGCAACCTGCTGCACTTTCAAAATATGCCTGTTAGGACATTTGTTGAGTTTCCCTCACCTGAAGAATTTTTGTGGAGACTACAAGTTGCTATATCCAGACAAGGAAATACTGAATCCTTTATTTGTCACTGGTGGAAGGGAGGTGGTGTGAAGGCATTTCACAGGAATCTAAACCCTGAAATTGCAAAGTACTGAAACCCAGTACTAAAAAGGGCAATTTCTTCCCTTCCAGATTCCAATACCACAGAAAAGTAAAGGTGGAGCTTATCTATTTACAGACACTGTCCCGAGCCACTCCCAAACAGACAGGAACACTTGGTATTCACTGACTAGTTTTAAGCCAGGTTATTTGGCTACTTAACCATTGACCTACATAGACTGTATTTGGGTAGCTGTTTTGATACTTGCGACAACAGATCTCTTATGTACAGCACCAGAAGTCTCTGAGGAAATACAGATACCTGTTTAAATGGGGAGCTGCACGTACAGCTCGTGCTGCTGTGCAGTGTATAGCCTATAAATTACTCCAGGTGGGCAGCTGATTTCAGCGAAGACCACCAAGGCAGTGCATTAGCCAAGTTCAGAGATACGCTGCCATTGTGGTTTCCTTTTGAAATTTTCATGTAAGTGGAAGAACAGAACAGAAGAGTTAGGGCACATTACCCTTAGCAGATGATGTAGAGATTTTTATTTTTGACTGTAACATAAGCTTTTTATCTGGAAACAAATAAAAATGCCATTTGTCTGCATTTGCTAAATGTATTGTATGCAGCTGATAATCATGCTGTTTGTTAAACGACGCAAAAAAACAGAAGAAAGTGGCACGTAAGATGTACATAAAAAACTGGGAACAAGTTGTGCGCGTGAGTATTAAATAGCCAGATCCTCAGGATCTCCCACTGCCACAGTCAAGACACTGCAGGATGTTTTACAGATCCGTCATAGATCAGGTTGGTATGGCCACTGTGGATTTAACACCACAGCCCCCACAAACCTAGTACTTTCATATAATAAGTCTTCCTCCACAATTAAAAAACTGCTAAACATGGGAAGCGTGACAAGAGCTACTTTTTTTTTAAAAGAAAAACTAAGCAAACTAAGAGAGTGCTAAAAAAAAAAAAAAAAAGACAAAAAAAGACAGCGTAGGTTTCCTGATGGGAGAGAAAAAAGGGGAAAATAAAACTACACAATACACCAAACATCTATAAATCTCAACTTCGGTGGCTGACTGAAGGACAGATCTGCAGAATGAGCAGCATCCAGCCTTAGAGAAAGTCAAGAGCTAATCTAGGGAAGGTTATGATGTATCTCCACACTACATTAGGCTGCTGTTGAGAAACAGCACTCTTATTAGCACAAAAAGTTCTGTTTCCCCTTTTCCCCAAACACTTCAGTTCTTGATAACTTCTCACCATGAAAAGGGTCACTTGCTCAGATGACAGACTGTCTTGCTTGCTTGGGAGTACAATGCATTGCACCATTACATCTCAGTAATCCAAACGGGGATGAGATACTAAGGACAAGCAAATACAACCATGCTGCTGACTTTGCAGAGGAGATGAATACAAATAAGGAGCCCCCTACTTCTGTGGCATTAAACTGAACTAAGACTGAACAAGTGGCTGGTAAGAGCAAGAAGCTGAATTACACCTATCAGTGTTTTTTACCTTAGCTTCCCAGAGCACTGTGTTTACAGTACATCTGCCCACTCTATTCTCTTGCCCCGTGCTACTCCTTCCTCTAACCCTTTTAAACATCCTGGCTAGAGGAGATTGGTGTTGAAAACACAGGTAACCAAGCAAGCCTCAGTGGAAGCAGGCAGCAGACACAACTGCTCCTTTGCATTACTGATCCCATATCCCTTCCCACCTGCCCACGTCTCAACAACTTAAGGTCTTACAAGTACCTGGCAAACTGAAGAGCACAAACTCATCTTGGTATTACCAGGACTTTTGCTCCCAGCACACAAAAGGCCTGTGAGAAGCCTCACCAGAGCTGTCATTTAAGCACTGAGACAGCACCAGCATGCTTGTGCAGTGCCAGGGCATCCTCCAACACTGGAGATGCTTCAGGGATGGCATCCTCAGCAGAGTACTCACAACAAGCCCAAGAAGTCTAATTTTACCTTACTGCACTCACACCACCAGTCCGAAAGCTAACAATATCTCAAATTCTTCTGTGGCACTGCAGGTTTCCAGGCAAGCACCCGCCCCGGGCAGGCCACCGTGGCTCCTTAAGCACATGCACGCTTGGACCGCGCGCACGGACCGGGGCTGCTGCGCTGCGCGGAGGTATCCGCACCAGCAAACCGACACGTGGCTCTGCGCTCCCCAGGGGACTACTTCTGGTGCACCCTCACAGCTCCCTGCTTCTAAAAGAATTTGCCAGACAGCACCACAGTGGTATTTTTACCTACCCGTTTTGCCTGCTCTTAGAAAAAAACATGCTCTCTACTGCACATTCCCATGAAGACCACATACTCTGTGCCCAGCAAGTTCCCCCCAGACAGCTCCAAACACACCTTTTGCACTAGACTATATTGGTTTTATTTGCAGAAATATGGCAATAATCATGTTGATCACATCTTGAGGACTTATAACTACTCACATGACAGGACAGAACAAAGCCGCGTAACAAAACAAGTGGAACATACCATTGAGGAAAGTGTCCTGATCAGGAATGAAGAAGGCTCCTGAGCACATTGCTGCCAGAAGGATAAGTTTAATGAGCCAGAATCTAGGCAAGAGGGAGGAAAAAATAAAATCAGATGGTTTTAATAGAAATTACAGGTCTTCAATTCAAGCACCATGAGGAGCCTCTAATAAAGCCTAACAAGAGAAAAAACAGCCTTCGGTGACCAGATGCCACTTTAGTTTCACTTGGCTGCATTATTTCTGACAGAAACAGTAAAATTAACTTTCGAGTTGGTTTGGTTTTTTACCTAGTATTACACCCAACTGGAAAGCAAATGGCACAGACCTGTAAAGCAGAAACAAAGCAAACAAATACTCACCCGTTATGAATGTATGCTCGGCAGCTTTTGCTGCTGTTAATTTTGATGGTGAACAAGAAGAACAAAAAGAAGAAACAAGCCATTCCAAAACAGACTTTGTACACCGCAGAGTATCCCACCAACTTCTCACACATCTCACCCGCCTGAATACCCTTGCACATCTGCTTGTAGAAGGGAATCTGGAAAGCACAACATGTTACAAGCTGTTAGATAGGACACAGGGCTCCACGTAACCAAGCATGTCCACATTTAAGTTAACAGAAAGTCGGTGGTGCATAATTTAAGAACTTTCAGTCTTGATACCCCTCAGCCTGGATTTAAGGGTTCAAAAGGCATTAAGGAATGTGAAGCAATTTAATGAAAGTTTTCTCGATCTTCTACTCTCAACTCCTTCCAGATGCTTTCGGGTACAATTCCACCTGCCTTTCCTTCAGCTCCATCAGTTTAAGCCATCCCTGAACCTTGCTGCTTATCCCCACACCCCAAGGACCCTCTCCCTTCTTCCTATGCTTTACAGCAAAAGACTTTGACTGTTTCAGCCATCCCACTTACATGAGCCATACCAGTGGTTTTACTAGCCAAAGGGGCATGAGTGGGTCCACAAGGCAGGGTGCTGTGGCTTATGGTGCCTTCCAAGGCAGACCAAAGCACACCCTGGGAGCACAGGGGCAGCAAGCCCCCTCCTCTCCACAACAGCCTCAGAAAGGGAGTTGTGCCAATTGCCCTAATTACGTTTTAAATCAACAGAGAGGCAGGAAAATTCCACCTTTCCCTTGACTCATTAAATATTTGCCTTTAAGGCCTTGCTCTCACCGCAAGGGGAAAGCAAACAGCTGCACATTTTGACTTCAGTTTCAGCAGGCAGACATGATGCTGGGCACTCCAAAAAGCAGGTCTGTGTGGCCAGGGCCCGCTCCTGTGGGATGCTGCTGAGCCGACAGCTCCCTCGCAGCTAGGGAGCCATTCAGCTGAGCAGAAATACAGGCATTTAATTAGAAAACCGCCGTTCCTTTCAAAGCAAGAAGGGCTTCTCTGTGTGCACACAGCTCTCCGCTGAGACTGGTGAGAGCAGCTGAGCGACAGAGCAAACCCTCTGGAGCTAGCCACTGCTCCCTGCACAGGTAACTGGAGCAGAGAGGAGACAGCGTGTGCCAGGATACAACGTGCACAAACAAATAACTCGGGCATAGCAAATGGGAATCAGATTTCAGAAAGCATTCAGCCAGGCCAGATTTTGCTTAGGAAAAATACACAAAGAGTGTAGGCAACACAATCCTTGAACATTTGCAAGAAATTAGCAAAGATAGGAGTCTCTCCTTTCTTCAGCAAGCAGGTCCAGCACACAAAATCAGGACAGGGAAAGAACAAACAGGACCCAAGAGCAAGCAATCAGGTAGTGCTCCCAGCTGGGTAGAAAGCCATCTGAGATGCAGGTAATAAGGGATCACAGGCAAACTGCTGGCTTCCAGCCACCAGGCTCTGAAGGCCTGTTTCCCTCAGCAGGGTATGCAACTTCCCATCCCATGCCAGCAACCCAAACCAGTCAGGATCTTAACAACCCCCCCAGCAGTTTCCCCAAAAGAGCAAATATTTTAGCAGCTCACAGCAACTGCGTTACTGTCCTACAGGTAGCAAACCTAACTACAGTACCGAGCTGCTAGGAAGGAAGAAGTGTGTAGGTGGGCTAGAAGCAGA
The DNA here is from genome assembly GCF_000691845.1 of Merops nubicus. Lineage (NCBI taxonomy): Eukaryota > Metazoa > Chordata > Aves > Coraciiformes > Meropidae > Merops > Merops nubicus. The sequence goes on along the minus strand of NW_008630233.1, from coordinate 17,197 downwards.
CAAGGAAATGAAAAGGTCTCAATGCAGTTGCACGGTGTTAGAAAAATGGACTCAAGCTGGGCAACTTCGAGCTGCTCCTTCAGAATTAACTCAGACATGAGTAGGCCCTGCATAAGAAGCTAGACAGTAAACAAGCAGCTGAGGCTAACTCACACCCAAGACATTTTAGAGAGCTCTTAAGGAACTGTCGAAGCATCAGCAATCCCTTCCCTAGGTCTTAACAGTTAATGGAAGGTCAGACTGGGCAAATGTGCTAGCATTTGAATCACACAAATGGACAGAGTGCAGTAATTTAAGAGAACTATCAATGCCACAGTGATGCCAGGGCAAGCCAAGGGGCGGCAGCAATGTCCAGGAAAGAAAATGGGCTATCAACTAATGCTTTCCAGTCTCTGCTCATAGTAGCCATGAGTCAGAAGAGATTAAAAAGATGTATAATGCTGAACTAACAATATTTTTGAGCAAGAAAGATATTCGTTGGCTATAGATGACAAGTACTGACCAAGGAGACAGATTTCTGTACAATCTGTACTTAGTACCAAGCAGCATTTTGCTTATGAGACTTATAGAAAAAAAAAAATGTACCATGGAACTTGATTAATTGACTATCTAATTAATAATAGATCTCTGGAGCATCTTCTTTAATTGCATAGGTTTCTACAGAGATCTTGATGGGATTTTTGACCCTGTATGTTATTTTCTCCATTTAATAGTAATTTCCTTTCAGATCTGGCTGAGAGACGATGGATGGATTCACAAAAACAATAGCTCAGTTTATGCCTACACAAGCAATAAAGAGCTCAGCCCTCATGTAGTATGCACAATACAGCAGTAAGTGATGGCCACAGAACAGCCCTGGGGGACTGAACGCTCTTTTCAAGATTCATGATCCTGAAGGAACAAAACAAGAATAAAACCAAACTCTTGGGGACCTCGGCAGATAATAAACACATGCACAATGCTGGGGACAACAGGACTGATGTAATGAAAAAGGCATGTTTTTGTGAGAGAATAGTCTGCTGCTGGGAACAACTTATCACACCTTATGTGACTTCTTCACTGAAAGTCAAAAATGACTACTTTTTAAAAAACATTCTGTATCTCTGAAACATGTTTAGCTGCTGAGCAACTTGCCCAGCCTATGTGTTTTCCAAGGATTTCCATGTGCTGGGTAGTTTTGCCAGCTGTTAGTCACGGATTAGTTATTTGCCAGGTCCGAGATAGTGAAATACCTACTTTTATACCTTTAAAAGCAACATAAGGAATTATAAATAAATTTGGCCTTTACTATAAATTCTTTCACTGCTGAGGAGGCGACAAAGCAAGCCAACGTGGCCACACCATGTGCAGACTACAGTCATCTGGGGCTCTGCCACCTCAGAGCTTGGTCTGTCTGCACCCAAACATGTGAATGCAAGGGCACAGGGAACAGCATCACAGGGGGAATAAGAAGGAAGAAGTGTGTAGAAACGCGCATAAAGAACCCAAGCCATCTTACATATACAACTGAATTCTTATCAGAAACAGGCAATAGGCATTTGCACTTAAAGCTCATTTTGGTAGCAAATCAGGGGTTTAATATAATGCAGCGAAGGGCCAAGATAGAAACCTGGCCAGGGAAACAAGCCTGAAAGCATGCCCTGCCAGAATATGGAACCATCTAGAACCGAAATGCTCTGACACAACTGAACTGGTTTTTACTGGTGTTTGTTGTCCTGAAAACATCTTTCTCGGTTCTCCTTTCATTATTAAGCAGGACATGGATATTTTCAGGGTGAAACCACAAGTTTTGAAACAGCTTTAACATGAAAAATTTAATTTAAAAAATTAATAAAAACACTATTTTGACAGACTGAAATAATTCTCTGTTTTCTTCCATTATCATCTCAAGGCCTAAGAAATGCAAGGTTTTGCTTCAACAGAACATTTGTGAGCAAAGCTGTATTTGTTTTCAAACAAATCAGAATAACTGGAAGAAATATATAATACATGGATCAAGGCACAGAAGCACTTTTTCAAGCTGGGTCCTGCTTTCTTCATTTTGGAACATAGTCAAGTCTCCAAACCATTTTGTGTAACTGCATATTGCTCTTTTCTGTCTTTATGTCCCTATCCTCGAGGCTTTCATGTCTTGACTGGGGCTCTATGTCACCCTTTGCCTGGATACACAACCATGCCTCTCTGAAATCTATTCTACACAGCAGGATTCAAAATATTTTCCCCATCAAAACCACCCACTTCTTCCCTACTCCTCCATTGTCTCTTGCTTATTCTCCAGAGATCAAACATAAAAGCACTGGCATCTTTGCACATTTTTCAGAATTTAGCACTCCGGGTCTCTCTCTCCGTTGGTGTCCCATCGGCACAGGAACAGCTCAGGAGAATGGGGAAGAATGAAAACAATGGAGAAAAAACTCCCCAGAGAAAAAATTCCCCACAAAGACACTGTTCAATTCTTAAGGCTCACCATAAAATACAATGTCCTTGAAATGCTGCTAGTTAAACGAGGAACCAAAGTTTTCAAACCGCAACCAAATACTCAACAGGTACCACGTCCTTCCACAGACGTGGTTTCGTCTACCTGCCAGCTTTGGTGGGGATGTGGAAGATGAGACCCCTGAGATAATGCCCCATTTTTCCAGCCATGTTGCAAGGCACAGAGCAGGTCCCCAGCTCTAAGTTAGTAATGGCAGAGTCTGGCACCTTGGGAACTAAAAAACTGTCCTAAACCTGTTTCAACTGGCAGAATACATGTCTGTGGGGGTAAATAAATATTGCAAAACAAATACAAACATTTTAAAAAATTTTCTAGGGTGTCCATAAGAGACTTAACATTTGCTGTTGCTTTCTCTCAAATAATGCCCAAGGACAAAGTGCTACAATAAAATACTTTAGAACTACTTGGGAGCTTGTAGAGCTTGTAGGCAGTCCATAAAAAAACCTCTCACTGACAGGTCAGCCTCCTTTCATGTAACATCAGCATGAGTATTTGAACCCTAAACCGGTAAAGGAGACAGAGGGTTCCCAGCCAAGATGATGGCCCCACAGAGGTCTGTACTAAAACTTTAATTTCCCTCTTTTTTTTAAGTTTTAATACAAAACTTGAAAAAAATCTAATGAAAATTAATTAAAATTCTTTCTCCTCCCCAGGGATAGGGTGAGGTCCTAGAAGCATTGCTCAAAGTGCTTGTGTATAGTCTTGCTTCAAGAGCTAGGAGGCCTCTGTGATTGAACCAAAAGTGAAGGAATCACTAAGTGCCCAGCACTTTCAAAAGACCGTTCATGTTGGGAAGCTGAGACTGGTTAGTCTAAATAAATATTTTCAAGGTGCACTCTCTTACAACTGGGCTGAATTAGCTTCAGTAGTCTTTGAAATTTTAACAGCCCCAAACATAATTATTAAATTAGAGAGTGGATAAAGAAAGCCTACTTTCAGATGGTCCATTTCCCATTCAAAGACACCAAATGCTCTAAATTAAGAGGGTGATTATCTTTCCACTTCACACTAACAGCTACTCTTTGTGCCATTTCTTCCCACACTGAGCTTTCAAGACTATGAACTGGAAAAGAAATTTGGCAATTCTGAAAAACAAGTTGTTGAAGGCTTCTTGAATCACTTTTCTGTTGGATAAAGAGCGTGTATTTTTTGTTAGGGATACAAGCTGCATTAAAACCACACTACTGATGGAAAACAACTTTATGAAATTTGGATATGAGCACATAATTTGTCTCCCACACACTTGAGTTCCTTGGGTTATTCACTTTTTTGCCAGGCTAAGCATCTAGTAAGTCAAAGTAATTCCTGGCGAGAGATTTCAGCATGCACGTGCTGAAGAGTTTCTAAGTTGTAGCTCACAGGCAAGTACCATGTCTGTACTGGGTGCTCTCACAGGGCTGTCAGCAGCTTCTGGTGGCTGGAGGTAAGAAGGTGGCACTGGGATAACTCAAGCAAAGCACTGTTAAATGAAAGAAAACTAGGACAAGACTTACAAAGAGGATACAATAGGAAGAAAGAAAGGTCACTGGCAGTGGAGCACTAACCCCCTCACATTAGCCCTGTTACAAGTCCACTGGTTCATCTGTGTTGCAGGTACGTAGTGCTACCATCATCTTCTTGACTGGGGCTGCTACAGAGGAAGGTGTTTCACTTAAAACCAGACTTCTCTTCTTGTAGTTTATAGAGGGTGAGAGAAAGGATTTGTGCTACTGAGAGTAACTTGGGTGGCTTAAGAACCCAAACCAAAGAAGTAGTACAACAAGTCTGGTGTGGGACTGCAAGCAGGCTCATGAGCATTTAGCTCAGGAAAGTTATATTAAGACTGTGAAGGAAAGTGAAGTTTTAAAATCTAGTTTTAGCCACAGCTTCCTTCATGCTTTTGAAGTTTTTTAATTAAAAAGACAATTAAAGATGAACAATATCTGCTGTGGCTAGAGGCCATGTGAACACAATGACTCAATACACACTCTTGAAAACCCCTTGTAAAGGATCCGCAACGTTGTCTTTGTAGTAGTCTGTCACACAGCAGCAAGAACATAAAATTAGAATTATAAAATTATAAATGCAACACTTGAAGTGTTGTTGAAGAGTTATCTTCAGATTTGCTGCTTCTACTACTAAACAAGCTGCCAGAGATGAACTCAGCATTAGACTGAACTGGTATGTTCTGCTGTAACATGTTCCTTACTACCCATGCAGCAAACCTGAGATGTATTGACTTTCACCACAACAAAAGAGGAGGAAGGCTGCCAGTCCTGTGTTCCTTGACTCTTCCTGTTGTGAAATATGCTGGACAGGAAGAAGCTGGGCATACAAAACCATCCCATCTGTGTTTGGAATTGGATGAGTGGAGAGAATCGACCATGTCTTCTGAGGGAGTGCCCCTATACGGGAAGGGCTGTGGAAGGAGCCCCATTTCCTTCCACGGGCAGCAATGGGCTCATCTCTTTTACTTACGTGTGTTTTCATTTCGTTAGCTACCGTTGTTGACATCATAACACAACAGATGATAGTCACCAGGATGAAGTAAAGCGCATACATGAAGCGGGTGCTGGTTGATTGCTTTATCTTGGGGCAGCATTTGCAGCACAAAGAACAAGCGGCAGTACCGCAGCAGCAGGCCAGCTGGAAAGTAAGACAAAAACACCAGTCATTCCATCACTGCCTTTAGGTTTTTACTGCAAAAGTCAGACAGGGAGGCTGGGAGACTTCCTGTAAGACTCCAGAATTTCTTAAGTCCTCTCCTCGGAGCTGAGCGGTATTTAAAGTGCAAGAGGACCGTCTTCTCTATAAGAAGTCTAGGTTTAAGCACGTCTAGCTTTCCCGCACACCAAGGATGAGAGTGAAGAGGATGAGGAGGAACTGCTCCTGACTTCCCAGTCCTGCTCTTTCCCACCTGTGCAGCTCATGGTCCTGATGTGTTTCACCCAGCAGAATAGGCACTGCAACAGTAATGCTCCATTTCCTGCAGTGCACTCTTCACCCTCAACAGCCAAAAATCAAATCTACACAAGGGGACAGACTCCTAAACTGCTTGCTTGTAACACACAAACAAAACTATTTTGTTTCCAAGACAAGCTGGAGGTTCTGTTTCAAAACAGCCTATACAGATCCATTTCAACTACCCAGAACCATACTGTCCTTTTTAAGGTGCCCTTTCTAGTACACACACAGACAAAAACAAACAAACAAACAAACAACACCTCTTTTTTTTCCTGCAGAACTTTTTATGCTACTAAAGACTGAGCAAAATAAAGGAGGGAGGAAAAACTGTTTTAAGCCACTCTTAAGCATAGTTGTGCTAAAGCTTTATAAACAGACAATAGCTACAAAACCCCTGAACTCAAACCAACAAACAAAACACTATGTTAATCGTTCTAAGTATTTGGGGCAGTAGAAAAAGAATCTGGAAATACTTGACTTACTGCAAATGAAACAATAGATAGTTGAGCTTGAAGGATCCAAAATACAACTGTGTCATCTTATACTGAAGAAACCCAGAGAAGAAATGCAACTTTGCAGTTATGTAGACACACTTTGCAAAGGTGAAAGTGGTGATTCCACATGCAAGATAGTAAGGAAAAAAAAAGAACCCCAGAGGCACAAGGAAAATAACACTAAATCACACTTTAGCTTATAATATCTCAAATTTTAAAACGTTATTAGAGACAGAATTCCTTGTACACTTTCATTCTTTTCTACCTGCAACAGAGAGTCCACTAGGATAAAAAACAATAAGCACAGCAAAATGCCTTACTCTACAGGTAAGCAGGAACTGAATAAATCCTGAAAGGGATATAGCTTGATGCTCATTATTTCCTTGCTGTCAACAGTATCAACTTTTAAAGAAGATGGATTCACCTTTCTGCCTTCTGCTTTTAGAAAAATCATAGATAAAATAGAAATATAAGCCTTATTTTTACACATAAGGCAGCACTGTCTTTGGCCATGCACCTCCTTGCAATAGGCAGCAGCTTCATGTGGCTCCTGTGCTCCATCCTGCAGCTGTGACCACTGCAGGAACTTCTGGACATCAGCCAAGTGGCCAGGAGTGGAGAATCTCTCTTCCAGGTTTCACTGCTGCTGACCCATAGCAACCTCACCCCTCAGCACTGCCATTTTTGAGGGGCTCTCTGTGGCTAGTGTGTAGCACAGGGGCAGTGTGCTGCCAGTGCCAGGGTCCTGAGCACTCCAAGGCCACATTTCCCCAGTGTTCCCTCAGCCCTTGGAGGGCCTGCGGGGATGTTCAGAGGGCTCCTCTGCTTTCTAGCAAGCAGCTGTTTAAGATGGATGGCTTTTCCAAGCCCTTGCCGAGGGATTCAAAATGCACGAGTGCCACATTTGCGTGTTTCAGGCAAACTTCACCGGCTTGCGTGTGCCTTCAGGAGACAAACTACCACACACTGTTTTCCTGCCAGGATGCTTCCCTCTCCAACATCAAATACTGCCTGACCCCGAAAATGGGGGTTTCACATGTGTGTTTGCAGACATGCATATCTGATGTAACTCCTCAGAGTCTGAGAACCAGACTGGTAGATCAAGGACACCCAAATAATTTCAAAGAAGTGTCTTGAAAAGACTTGCAGCTTATCATTTCCCTGCCGTGACTCTTCTCTGCAACACCCAAGCTCAGGCTTCCTGCCTTCAGCCCTGAAAGAAAGATGGTAGTGGATGAGCCCTTGCCTTGCTCGACAACAGCTCTTCAGTTTGCAGAAGACATAAAACAGGGACCATCTAACTTGGCTCCCACACTGCCCTTCTCCCAGTTCACTCCTGGATCTTATGCCAGAGGAGACGGGGGCCTCCAAGCACGCAGCTGCTAAAACTGCTGCTGCTGCAAAACAGAAACCCTCCCTAAAACACACAGAGCTCCAACTGTGGGGAATGAGCAGAACGGGCTCCTGTTGGCACCAAAGCTGGAAATCAAAAATACTATGTACATAAGCACATCGTGCAAGTATACTTTCAAAACAGAAAGAAATGGTGGCTGAATAGCAGTTTTATTTTTTTATATCTAGTGAAATTAAGTTAACTTCTACAGCATCGATCCAAGTCCAAGAAATAAGGAAGCTATGGCAAGTTAATGATTCAGCCAACAAATGGAATAATAACAGCTCAAAATAAAAACATGCCAGAAAAGTATAATCTATCCACTTCAGAATTACAGGGGAAAAAAAAAAAAAAAAAAAATTAAAGATTAAGACTAGAGGTCCTTTCAAGCTGTATCAGCCAGATCCAAAGCATCCATGATGAGCTGCAACTGCTGGCCACGCTAATCATAACATTAAAAACATAGCACACAAGTATAAAGGTATGCAGCTTTGGCATTTGTAAGGGGAACATTTTCTTAAGCCAGGTGCTAGAGAGCTCTGCCAGTGAAACCTCCTCTGTGTCCAGCAATGTGTCTGCTATTCCAGTCTGGGGTCCCTGGAGCTGCTATTTAAAGCAGCAAATACTTAAATAGAATATATAGCTCATTTATACAATGTTCTGTATTACTTAGAGTGACTTTAATGATGGTTTCTAATACTGAGCATGTACTCTATAAATTTTCACTATTTGTGGAAAATACCAGTGCCACCATCTTCTTTAAGATGCACTCCTCCAAGCACTCTGAATAGCCATGGAAACCACAGAAAGTTGGTTAGGTTATTCAGACACACTCCCAAATCTGGTGGTTTAGGGTTTCTTGGTTGATTTTTTAAAATTATTATTTTTTAAACTCTGGTTATGACTCACTACATTCCAGAGCAGGCCACGATGAAATAGGTGTTATCCAAAAATAAATTAAAACAGTCTCTGTCCCAAAGAGTAGGATGCTCACCACAGCCTCCTGAACCAAGATATTTCAAAGATGTTATCTCTGGGTGACAGACTTCAAAGGTCACACATATAACAAGTTCTCTGTTAGAAGGCTGTGGACAACGTGCAGCTGAACTACACAGTCCCTCTGATGCCCTGTGCTTTACCATGGCCCATCTCACCTCTGCCTTTTGACCGCATAGAAGGGTCAGGGGCTCAGTACCCACCGGTGCAGAAGTAGAAGCCAGTAACAAATTTTTCCCATATTAAGAAAATGAGCTGTGAAAAAAAGCAAGTACTGTCATAAATCCTTTACAAATTTAGCTTATCGTTAAACAAAAGCCCCCCCCCAAAGGACAAGTTCTGCAGAAGGAAGGTGCTGTGTGATTTTCAGGACAGAGATAACCCTGACAACCCATGGTCTGCAACCGCTGCCAGCAGGCAGGCATTGAAAATCCTCGTCAGTACCTACAGAGCTCCTTCGAAGTCCTGTGATCCTTCCAAGCCCCAGGTCCCCAAGAGCCCAGCCCAACAGCATGTGAATGCCAGGCTGCCCTGCGTCACTCTGCAGCAGGTTCTGGCTTCCAATCTCTCACCCAAAGGCTCCTACAAGGCTTCCTCTCTAGCTTTACATCTCCTCACTGGGTGAACATCGCAGCCTGGCAATAATCACAAGCACTATGCAAATATTTATGCTTTCCACAAATACATCTAATCAGCTGGCCCCCCCGTGCTAGCCCAACACGACGCCAGGCCTCCATAACACAGACTGGTCCCATGTGCATCGACCCTTCTCTGAGTAGATGTTTCAGTGGTGTTTTCCCACCACTTTTTTCATTCCATCTGAGTGCGGGACGTTCCTGCCAAAGCACAGGAACAATAATTTTTACATCCACACAGTGAGGAGCAGAAGCAAGCAGACTGTATAACACACCCAACTACAGGCAGGCCTGGACACATCTGCACACTCCCATCTTTTGCCAGCCTGGGGAGTACCTTGGGTTAACAAAACAGGGTAAAAGCAGGCCCAACAACGTCCGCACAAGCTATTGGCTCCTTACAACGAATCCTCCACCAACATACATTTCACATCAGCCACACACGCAGGTTGTGATTTTTGCAAGCTGTGATCCAATCTGATGAATCAGTGGAATGAGGTATGACGGTAATGCTGAGCACACATGTAACTGTTTACACACAAGACTGAGAAGTCAACTGAATGTGTCCTGCTTACTGCTCTTGTAAAGACAGTGACTTTTATAGAAGGTATTTTCCACAGATGTTTCCAAAAAAATCTCAAAGGTCTTAGAAAATATTTTGCGTAGCCATTAAAACAAAGTGAGGAGTTTCAGAATAACTGCCCAAAACAACCTAAGGTATTTTTAAATTATACAAACCACAGGGAAGTATCAAGCTTAAAAAAAAAAAAAGAAAAAGGCACTCTTCCTTTTGGGAGACTTCCACAGAAATAGTAAAAATAAAAGGGAAGAGGAGCATATTGAAAAAAAAAAAAGGCACACACTTAAATGAAACAAAGACTTTACAGTGTTTCATCTCTTCCTTCCTGACTGGCCAGCCAGAGACCACATGCCTTCCGGCCTGTCCGCAGAGCACAGGAATGTGCCTTGCTCAGACTTCTTTTCATGGGGGCCTACAGCAGCTTAGTTTTTCATGCACTGCTTGATTACCTGACTACCAGCATTATCTGGGCCATAAGATCTGCAGATAATGAGGTCACTGAGCTGTTAACAGCAGCATCTATCAAAAGTACTCAGACATCTACCCTCTCGGCTACATGTAGCACCCAGGCAAGCTGGAAGTGGCCAGCCCTGCATGAATCATGTCCTGAAGGGGCAACACACCTGCCCGAAGACCTCCAGTTTCAGGAAAGAGCATCTAACAAGCCAGTCATTCTGTCAGTGCACTAGTTCATGAAAACAAGAGATGCCTGATGCCAGGTGTCCCAAGAGTCAGGAGCTGGGTTCAGACTGTTATTGAAAATCCACATTGTTATGCATACACATTTTACAAAGGTTTCTTCAACCGGTGGCATGATTACACACTGATTTGTCCCTTTGAAGTACCTAAATTCACCAAAGAGGCTTATTTTCTCCTTTGACTTAACTGGATTTTCACTGTCTAATATTCAGACTCGCTACATGGCCGATGCCAAGAGGTTTCGTGACCTATTTTTGGGAGCACAGCTGACACTGCAAACTGTGGAAAATTAAAACTGACTTCAGAGAAAAGTCACACCAACCTAGATGTTGCCTGAACACAGCCTTCCAGCCAGGCTTTCCTGCCCCAAGCTGAGTTTCCAAAATGAAGAAGGGCTTGTGGCCTGTGCCATGCAGCAGAACTGCCGTACAGCACCAAGCAGCTCAAAACCTAGGTGAGAAAGCAGCAGCAAGGACAGCCATGCCAAGAACTAAATGCGGGTGAGCCACTGCCAGGTACTGGCAGAGCTGAAGTTACACTGAACTGAGGATCATTAACTTCTGTCTCCATGCTCAAATATTAGTAAGCAGTGACTCACCTCACCATTAGAAAATAACGTCACTGCAAAATGTCTAAATTAAAGGCTGCCCAGCTGCTCCTCTCCTGATGATTTTGGACAAATCAAGGCAATTGTTTAGTCTGACCTGAGCCTTACAGTGTATGACATCACTAAGATCCCCAGTAGTAGAGCTGTTTTCCATTAGCGTGGACTATCCTTTGAGAGCAGTATGAGATGGACTGTTAGCCCCTCTTGTTTCTTACATCATTGAAAACAAAACCAAACCCCCCACCTTCTAATTTGTCTGCTACTCCCAGGCATTGGTTCTTGGTGAGGCTTTCTTACTAGCTTAGAGAGTGTTTTAATTACCTGGTCTTTTCTCCCAATGCATCAGAGAAGGAACCCAAACCATTCACCCTCAGTCTCATTTGAAGGCTGTAAGGCTTTTCCTTGCAGCACCTAAATTGGTTTTCTATTTTTCGTGCATCCCCTTAAATTTCCCCATTCCCTCCTACAAAATCATGGCAGGATTATAAGCCCAACTGCGAACCAGCCCAGCAAGTCACCTCACTCCTCTCCCCAGCATGCAGCCAAAGAGGGGGTGAGACTCTGCCCTGCAGCACCCCACGCTGGGGGAGCAGCCTGTCCTCCATGCACACCTTGTGCAGGCAAACAGCTAGCTGGCTGTACCTAAAAGGTCTGTTTCATTTGCAGGGGGGTCATGCCATCTGGGTTACATCACCTTCAAACAGTACTCTCCGCTCCACCAGTCCTTGCATCATGCCTGTGTGCTTTTGGGACCAATTTGAAGTGTACTCTCAGGTCACTGATGAAAACAGGACACTTGAGGATCCTGAAGCTTCTTTGCACCGAACCCTTGGCAATCTTTACTGAGAGCAACCTCTGCTGGGTTACAGGTTCAACTTCCTTTCCTATCATTTCATATTTCATGGTTTTCTCATCTGCAATTCATTCCATTTCCTGTTGCAAGCACTTCTCTGCCTTTCAGAGCAAGAGGAGCTATTAGCAGAACAACTGGAAGATTAAAGACAAGTTAGCAACAGCCAAGTCTGACAATTTGAGGGCATCGATTCATACAGGAAGTAGATTTTTCTCCAGGTTAGCTCTGATGTTTGAGTCCAGGACTCTAAAGGTAGAATGACACACACAGATGCAATATAGTGCATTGACAGGGACAGAGAACCAAGTGCAGGGCAGTCACTGCTTTAGTCCAGGTACCACTGGTGTGAAGAACCAATTAAACTGAGATTTCTGTATGCACTGACTTAAAAGCATGTACCTGGAATAGCTGCTTCACTTTTGAATTAACTGACACAGCTCTGAGCTGTTCCACAAAAATACTGTGTCTTTAAAAGGTGGTTTCAATGTGGAGTCCAAGAGGACATTAAGAAGTCACTAAAACTTTGTAGCACAAGGTGATAAAAGCCAATAAATTGGTACAAAACATTAACCATTTGTCACCACATCATATTAAAGAAAAAAACCTACTTGCTCAAAGCATTGCTAAAGACTTTCCAGCTTAGATCCGTGTCACAACAGCCAACTTAACACACGTTTCCAGACTGGCAGGTTCAAAACCAAGCCTGGTTGCATTTTTCCATTGTGTAGTTCTTGATAAACACTTTTAAATACAATCACTACTTGAGAAGTATCTTGAATAGTATTTTTCAACCACTGTTTTGTAGTGACTGCAACATAAGAAGCCAAGGAAAAAAAAAAAAAACCTGCAAGGTAGGTCTCTTCAGAAAATGTTGAGTATTGTTCCTGTTAAAACACCTTGCTAAAGATGACTGGCTGATGCATCAGGGCATAAAGAAGTGCAAAACTTTCAATTTTCACACTGTGAACATTTATATTTTTAAATGATTGAGCATACACCACCTCTAACTGCAATGTCCCAAACACTGAACTGCAAATGTCAGTCCTCGCATAGTTATAACTAATGAAAATGAGGATGTGATTGCTAGGTGTGTCAGGACTCCCTCTGAGACTAACAAGGAGCCACCTTCCCCCTGCGTGCTGTCATCGGTGAACACAGCTCTGGCTGGCTCAGTCCCCAACTGCCTCATGCTGTAGCACATGCTGATGTTGAAGCCTACCTCTTGGGTGACCTGAACAATGCAGTAGTTCAAATTCACTTGGCAGAATGGTTGATCACAGCCTAAAAATCTAGGAGGCCAGGCATTTCACATGTCAAAATATATTAGAGTCTACAGGATTGAAAAAGAAATGGAAACACCATTAACTCAGGTATGAGAAGGACTTTGGAAGCAACCTAAGGTCTAAATGTCTTCATGTGGCTAAGATAAGAATATCATTTATCCTCAGCATGTGTTTGGGATGACAGCAGTCACCAGCTCCAGACAAGACTTTCACACTATACTGTAATCACAGCTCAAGTGTTCATTCAGTTGCTCCCCTGAAGCAAGTATGTCTTGCACCTACAACGGCGAGTGCGTCCATTGTAATGAAAGCCTAAGTAACGGGAAGGTCACGCTGGAATACCTACACTAACAAAAATTAAAATAAAAACTGCAGATAAAATACCCTTCTGCAGAAAAGTAAGCCCTTGCCCTTAAAAGTGAAGGCCCTGCTCTTACACTGCCTTTACTCCACAGATGTAGAGCTACAGATACTTACGTTCTTTCCAAATGCAACCATCTTGCGAGATGCAAGAGGAAAAGGGTAAAAAATAAAATATTTAGGCAGCAACAGAAAATGAAGCTTTTTTTGCAGGAATGAGAAAGACTGTCTTCTGCTTGGGATGAGAAAGACTATCTGTGCCTTTTTTCAATGCCAGGGAAAGGATTCCAACCTAGCGATACAAGTGTCAAATGGTATGAAACTTACAGGATCCCACCATCTTTTGGTCATTTTTCCCTCCCTTTATAAAAACTTTTGAGACCAACAGCAAATTTTATCCATCTATGGCAGGCAGATGCGGGCCTCAAAAGTATTACTCTTACATTTTCCTTTAAAATAGGTTAAAAGGTTTAGCAGAGAAAAAGGATCTCTCACACCTGAGCAAGGAACAGGCTGTAACGTAAATTCATAATCTGTTAGAAAGAGAATCAACACACCAACCTCAGTGGACAAAGCTGCAGAAACCTGGGTGTTGCTAATTCAATTGTTTGGCAACTATTTGTTTAAAACAGAAATTTCATGTTTCTGCAAACAGGGGAAAAAGTCCTTCCCTAGTCTGTTTTTCCTAACTACATTTAAGTGGAGTACACTACAATACTCCACATCAGACCTCAGACAGCTAGTTTCAGTCATGATTAATAGTGGTGGCAGGGGCATGGAAAGGCAGCTGTGAAAGAAGGTAAGACCCACAGTTAATTTATTTTATTCTTAACTGATCAGCTCAGGTTATACACACTAAAGTGAACCCCTCTCCCCCACGAAGACCATTTGGAAGACCAGAGAGGCAGCCCAGGAGCACACTGGGGGCTTCCTTCTCTTGCCTCAAAAGCCATGGGCCTCAGAGGTCATCAGATTGTTCAAGGCAAATCCTACAAATAAAGGGTTTTTTTTGGTTTTTTTTAATCCCTCAGAATTAGAGGTCTGGGTATAAAGTGAAAATCCGATGCTCCTACCTTGTGGCACATCTTACTGCGTGTACTACATGAAGTGATTTCTAAGTGTAGAACAGTATTAGAGAAAGCACTCAAGAGTTAACAGACCTACGAAAATAGCTTTATAAGCTTCAATAACTACCAGTTCTAAGTGAAAAAATAATCTTCTTGAACAACCCAGATACAACACAGTTCCCGCCCCTCCCCATTAATGTTAACTATCTAAATTACATTTATTTAACTCTGGAAAAAAACGTATTCATTGTAATAAAGATTTTCTGCAACAGCTGCTTTTCTTAACCATGATCTCAACTTTATTCTCTTGAGAACAACTACTGAAGAGAAGCCAAATGTAAAATCCTGTTTCCTGTCAATTTAAGCAGATGTTTTTATGTAATCAAAAGCATTGTGGAGGCCCAAGCCAAACTGTATTCTCACTGCATTCTCAAAATAGGTTTGAAACACTAGCAAGAGGAGAAACTTTTAGCAAGCTTATTACAGCTCAGAAACCTAAAAATTGGATTTCTCTTCAAAACAAGATTATATGTTGCCTGATAAAAAACAAGTGCAGAAATTAAAGTTCATAAATGGCCAAGTTCCTTGAAAGCAAGTTGCCAGGGTCTACTTGGCAAGGACACAAGTCACGCAGTAATTTTAATTATGATTATTTTAAATAATTTTTGAGTGCAAATCAGCATAACCACACAGTGCACCGAAGTTTGGCAGCTCGCTGCTCTATCCTTTAGCAACAGGAATCTGGGCTGCGAAACCTGAATGCATTTATTCCAACCGGCATCATCAACTAGACGTTCAGCACTATTTGACCCAAACCCCAAAGTACTGATCACTCATTGCCTACTTCACACCAGGAAAATTTGCTGCTGTTAAAAATGGAAAAAAATGGGCAGTCAAGTGATGTTATCTCACAATGAAACTCTGATACCAGCCACAGATACCCACGCATGGTAAATGCACTTTTCACAGCTCAGAAGGACAATACTAAAGTTCTTAGTTCTAAGAAAGCAGATTCATGAGAGGCAGATATAGGATATATAGAGGGGAAAAATACTTCATACAGAAAAACCCCCACCACCCTGTGGTACACGAAACCCATTAAACTAGTATATTTTAGGGAAAAAGGAGGAACTTGACATAAGTGTTGTTCTTCAGGAATTGTATAAAGTTCCATGTTTCCACAAGCACATCATCTCTGTTTCTGAAGACAGGGTTAACTTCATCTTCCTGGGAACATTTAAGGAGAGGTCAAATTCCTTCTTGATTTTCCAGTTTGATTAACAGTACCCAAAAAATGCTTGAGGAAGTTGGATTGAGAGACAAAGAAGAACTTCCTTCCCTTTTGTTTTTCCTGTGTATTGATCATGTTAAACAAACATCCCCTCATTAAGGTTGGAATAAATCAAGTCATGAAGGCAAGGACTGGTTAAAAAAGTTATTCTGCATGCTGTTGAAACATAGTTTATGCCATTTATCATCTTAGCCTATAAAAAGGTTTTCCACACTAGGTCTGCTGGTATAACTCCAGCAATATGCCATATTTAGCATAGATAAGTCTTACCTCAAAAATAGTGCTTGAACCAGCAGAATACATCTCCCCAGGGTACTGCATAATTTTGGCACTGTGACTGCATCCACTTTAGGGCTTTTGCTTTGGCTCCAGCATCACTAAGGAGTTCAGTTTATGTGCAGACTCCAAAGTGACACATCTGTGTCAATCAAACACACTACTATCAGATACTACTACACAGGGTAGGAACAGTGGCTTTAAGAATGTCTCAAATGCTGAAGCCATGCCATTCACTGCAACAGCCTCACAATGGTTTCATCCTCTTGGTATTAACTCAACTCTCCAGAAGCTACAGCAAAAAAAAATCAGCTAAAACACAAAGAGCCATGAACCACTGCAGTAACAGCGCCTACTAAGAGCACTTTGTTGAGGGGCTCCACAACTGTTTTCATTCATTTTTCATTTTCGTGCCAAAACGTACACGAAGCAGCAGTCCTGGAAAGCCCTTGCTTTAAGAGGAGCATCAGCAAATGCAGTTACTGCCATCCTCCACGGCCACCCAGGGCTGTTTGGTGAGGCACAGGGGAGCTCGTGGAGGACAGGCGTGTAGAGGCACACCCAGTCATCCTGCGGACCTACGAATATTGGAAGAACTGCAGATGAAGACCAAATCTAGCCCACAATTTCAACCTTCAGGAAAGATCTGAGATTTTTTTTCCAGGTCATTCACAAAAAAGATAGAGAACTATCAGACATTGAGGGTGGGCAGAAAGACCAGTGGAGAAATACATCAACAGCACTAGGGTGGTAAGATGTTTAAATATATAAAACAAGAGAAATAAACTCACTGACTAGTCTGCTGCAGACAGGACAAATCACAATGTTTTGCGGTTGCAGAAGTAGATATTTGGCAAAATGAAGCACCCAGGTGAGATCCGGTCTAATACTGGGCTAGAGAGACAACTGGTAGTAACAGAAGTCCTACCCTTGAGTGCAACCAAGGAGGTGATCTGGACGCGACCTTGCAACCACCCTTCTCCTCCAAGTCCGTGATCCTTCATCCATCAGAATGGATTCAATCATGAAAACGGGTGCACCACCACCATGGTAAGGTGCTGAGAGACACCGATTCCTCACCCCACGGATGCTGAAGGGTGCAGGGCACACACCACCCACCACCACCACTTGCTCTCACCTCTCACTTTCTGCACCAACCCCTGCGTTTCCTTCATCTTTCCACAAGCCAAGTTTAAAATAGTTTGTGAAAGGGTCTGAGGAAC
>NW_008630232.1:29798-43310 GCF_000691845.1 Merops nubicus | reverse complement strand
CTGGCCTCCAGCTCTTCCCCAGCGCCCAGGAGGGGATGTGCCGTGGTGTCCCACCCCACATCTGCCATCCAGGGGCCTCTGGGGCCCTGCTGGGACCCTGCCTGCCCGCTGCCCTGCTCTGATTTACCCTCCTGACAGAACACTTAACAAATACCCTACTTTAAAGCATTACCCTGTCCACCTGGGGACAGATCCATTCAGAGCCACAGCACAAAGCATATGGTTGTGATGACAGCTCTGGGACCAGGATGTATTTGTCCCCAGTGCAACGGGGCTAGGCCTGCAAGCATATATTTTGTGCAAAGGAGTTGGCTTTAATGATGTTTAAACAGCCAGTTCTCCTTCTCTGGGAAGACAGAAAGACTAAGAAACAAAAACAGAGGAAGGGAGAGGGCCCCCAGAAAGACCAATCATTCTGACCACGAGTGGAAGCGTGGGGCTCTCCACCAGGCACCTGAGTAACTAGAAGCATGTTTTTAAAAGCTTCCCTATCTGCATAATTTGTTGCCTGCCTGCTGGTGGGTTCCCAAAAACAATATGGGCCCAGTCTAGGAGGGGAGCCTCTGAGCAGGACCCTCGAGAGCTGAGATTCTGCTCCCAGGAGCCAGCCAGCACAGCAGTGCCAGCTCGGGTCCAGCTCCTCCTGCAAGAGGCAGGGGTGACAAGAGACATTCCCCCACTGAGCGACAGCAGAGTGGCAGCTTGTGCTGTGCCCCTGCCTGAGAAGTCTCTCACAGGATGCTCAGAACACAGCTTCTAACAGAAAATTCAGGCAGACTGGTATTTAACCAATGCAATTTAAAAAACAAAGGTGACTGACTCTTTAGAAGAACTCTTAGCACTTACTGCACTGTTGGAGGCCTCCCCCAAGTACAACAAAATACCTCCTTAAGATATGACACAACCTGGAGCAGTCTGTGGCTGCTCTGTGTCCTCAAGGTCAGGCTGGACAGGGCTTTGAGCAGCCTGGTCGAGTGGGAGGTGTCCCTGATGAGGACTTCCCACAGTGAGGGACATCTCAACCAGCTGGAATTGATGATCTTAAAAGGTCTCCTCCAACCTAAATGATTCTGTTTGTACATGATGGTCCTTCCTCTGCAGTGTGGCCACTTGCAGGGCACCAAGTGAGAACTTGGGAGGTGCCAGTTTTTAAGCTGCAGCTCAGAGGGAGCCCAAACCTACAGCTGGAGCCAGGAAAACCACCCAGCTCTCACAGCAGATGAGTCCTCATGCTTTTCTCTTCTTAAAAACACATGCAGCAGTAGATAAAGCAGAGAACCCAGGCAGTTCCCAGAGGCACTCAGTGTTTTCACACCACCACCAGGGAATGACAAGCCAGCTCTGCTGTCTTGTCTCTCTGCACTGCAAACCCTGGCCAGACAGAACTGCATCAGCTCTCCTCTCAGTGAGTTCCTTGTGCTTGTCAGATCACAGCCCCCCAGGCTGTAGCAGGAATCTCTACAATAGCCAGTGGACACATTTTCATAAAGAATTGCTTTTAAAATAACAGAAAAAAAGAAGCAGCAATCAAAATCTAGGTCCTGATGGGAGAACATATCTATTCTCTCCTGGTTATTTTCAGCTCTGCAAGAGAAGTCTCACAAAAACACCTTTCCCACACAAGTTTGTCTCATACAGGGATGTATTTCTCAGCTACTGTAGCAGTGGCATGGAGCAAACAGAGGTTTTGATGGACTCACAAGTAGACCAGATGGAAGCAGAATCACAGAGCAGCCTGAAATCAATAACTGCCATGCCACCCTGAGAGTGACTGAGCAAGGGCTGTGCTTGCAACCCCAGTGGCACCAAAACGCTCCCTCAAAACCCCCGAGAGGATGCCTGCTGGCAGGCAGCCCCTTGGTGGCCCAAGGCTCACACAGCTCAAAGCCATGCACTCCTGTGGGGCTCCTGCTGCTCAGCCCTTCCTGAGAGGCTGATGGAGATGCCCCTCACACACCACCAGCAACCTCCTGGGCTGCCCAACACAGCACTGCAGCCCAGTGAGTGGGAGATACCAGCCCTGCTTGCCCCAGCCAACAGCTCCTCAGGGTCTCCAGACCTTGCTGGGCCAGCTAGAGACACTCCAGAAACACCCCGTGTTTGGCAGCATAGCACCTTCCCTCTCTCCAGCCTGACGTTCACCTGCCTGTCCCAGGGAGGAGCTCAGGGTGTCGTGGAGGGGGACTGGGGTGGAAAAAGCTGTTGGTGAACGGTCTGTGAAGCCCTCAGCAGACAGAGTGCCTGGGAGGACACCATAAAGAAAGCCCTTCTTCCACCACTGAACTGACACAAAGCACGCTGAGGGTCAGGCCTTTCGTGGCTGACCCAGGGGCTCACAGGGGTTGGAGGTGCTCCTCTGAGGGGGACTGGGGGTTTCCAAGGAGGTACAGCTCTTCAGTGCCTCCAGCATCTCCTCAGAGCTCTCAGAGTCTCAGACCTGCTCAAGATCTAGCTCATTATTCCCTCTCATGACATGGGAAGTCCCCCATGGCTTGGGCAGAATGGATGGAGGGTGTGTGGTGTGGGGGGCATGCAAGGAAATGGTTTGGGAGGTGCAAGTTGCTCCCACCAGACCCAAACAGAACGGGGTGCAGGGGAAGCCAGGCCCACTTCTGGGAGTCTCCTAAATGCCCACATTACAAGCTCACCCATCGGCTATCCTGCCAGCAGAGCACATCTGGCACCCTGTGGGCACCCCACCCTTCACCCTACCACCACCCCTTCCACCCTGCTCCCTGCCAGCCAGCAGCAGACACCAGTTTGGGTGGGGAGAGCTGACTAGGAGGCACATACCCCACGGGGACAGCCCCTGTGGAGAAGACAAACACCTGGAGAGCTCACGTGTAGGGCTGGCTGCCTCGCTGAGGAGACCTGGCTCTGGGGAGGCTGCCTGGGGCTGGAACAGGCTCCGTCGGGCCCTCCTTGGTCTCCTCCTGCACCCCCTCCCCCTGCCCCTCTCCCCTCGTCCCCCATCAGGTGTCTCCTGGTGCTCGGTGCCCGCTCTCAGCGCAGGAGGAGAAGGGGCTGGGACCCCCCTGGGGTGCTGGGGTGGCTCCAGCTCCCTGGGTGTGCACACGAGTGGGTGTGCACACGTGTGGGTGTGCGTGTGCCTCACGCCGGGTCCACCAAGCCATCGAGCTCTCTTTAAAGTGCCATTAAAGTGAGAGGGAAGCCTGAACAAATGAAGCTGTGCTATAAAAACTTTAGTGCTTCTATCGCTCTCCCTGGGAACGGGGAGGACTCAGAGCAGGGATTGCTCTGTCCTTTCCCCTCCTCCTGCTTCCTCCCGTGGCCTCCTCTAGTCCTTATTCCCAGAGAGTTCACCACAGGTGTCCTACAGGAATATCCCCAGCTCCCTGTGTGCCTGGTTCTGAGAAGCGTGGCTGGCACTGCAGGGAGCTGCCTGCTCTCTGCTTGGTCCTTGGCAAAGGGAGAGTTCAGATTTAAAAAGAAAAAAAAGGGAAAGGAGCAGCACTTTCATCTTCACCTATCCCCAAAGCCACTCTATTTAATTACTGCAGCCTTCCAGTTTCTGAAGGGAAGATGTAGATTAGAAATTAGGAAGAAATTCTTTACCAGGAGGGTGGTGAGACACTGGCAAGGGTTGCCCAGGGAAGCAAAGCCAGGCTGGATGGGACTTTGGGCATCCTGGTCTGGTGGGAGGTGTCCCTGCCCACGATAGTGGTAGCTAGATGATCTTGAAGGTCCCTTCCAACCCAAACCAGTCTATGATTCCATGATTTCACCATGTGAAGTGCCTGGTGCAACTCTTGTCCTTAGCCTGCAGTCACTTTATCTGCTTCTGCTGTGACTTCACACCCACATCTCCAAGCATAATCCAGGAAGAGCCCAACTGTGTCCTGAAGTCTCCTGAGGCACAGGCAAGAGGCACTTTGTAACCACACAGCCAGGAGAACCAAACTGCACATCCTTGACAAGGAACTCGACCACCATGGTGCTCCCACCCTACTCCCACACCACTCCACACCATCTCTGAAGCAGGGCAGGACCCGAGCAGGTGAGGTGCCCTTGCTGCTGCCAGAGGACCCCTCAGCTCACCCTCAGGGAACACCACAGTCCAGGGCTGGTGAATAAAGTCAGGCACTTCAGTAAATGACCAGCTTCAAAACCAACGGGTATTAGGCACCACCTCTGGCACCCCAGCTGAACAGTACCAGACCATCCTTGGTCCAGGGGTGCCAGAGATCACCTTCTGCTAGGACACTTTCAAGCTTAGCTTGCATTTCTACCAACAGGCAAAGGGGTAAACCCATGGGTTTATTTCTCATGGGTTTATTTCTGTCCATACTATGATCCCTTTGGAGAAAAGACACAGCCAGATGCCTTGGTCCAAATCATTTTCCCAAGTCAAAGGCTTCAGATTATGCAGGAAATTGAATGATTCCTCTTTTCCTAGACCTGAGAAAAGCCACAGCTTGTGGCCTTGCCTGTTATTTCAGCCTTCCCACCCAGGGAACGTGGCCAGGCCACAGCTGCTCCTCCTGCCTGGGACCCAGGAACGGGGGGACTGCCTCTCCTGCGTCCTCCAGCACCCCTGGACTCGGACACAAGTGGAAGGAACTTGTTTTCTGCTTTGCCTTCCATCTGCCCCGGGGCCTGAACTCAGCTGCAGGTTTCGGTATGAGAAGAGGCACAAAGTTCCAACGTGCACATCTGGAATTAAGAGCCGAAAATTGGGCTGGGTGCTGATAACGCTTTATTGACAGGAGATGAAAGTCTTCATTCCAATAACTTTCCGAGCTCCAGTTCCCACTGCTTTACGAGGTGTTACACACTTTGGTACCTTTGAGAGAGAGTTTGCTTCCCCTCCTTCTCTCCCACATCTTTATTGCTTCTGTTCCACAGACCCGAGTCATTAAAGTGTGCAGAGCTGCAGCCCGGGAGGGGACGGAGAGCTCCTTCTCCTCATGGGCAAGCAGCCGTGGGCAGGGATGGGCACCAGAGCCCCCGAGCCCAGGCTGCCCCCAGCACTGCCCGCTGGCAGAGCTCAGCACCAAGGCTCAGCTCAAGCCCCACTTGCAGAGGGGCAGCCACCTACAACTCCTCTTCAGCTCATCTTTGTTCCTCCACTCACCCTGTGGCAGCAGCACGGGAACC
The DNA here is from genome assembly GCF_000691845.1 of Merops nubicus. Lineage (NCBI taxonomy): Eukaryota > Metazoa > Chordata > Aves > Coraciiformes > Meropidae > Merops > Merops nubicus. The sequence continues at coordinate 38,192 of NW_008630232.1, read as the reverse complement.
CCCACGCTGCCCTGAGAGGGCTCAGGGTGCTGGGGAGCAGGGACAAGGCAGGAGCAGGGACAAGGCAGGGGGAGCAGGGACAAGGCAGGGGGAGCAGGGACACGGCAGGAGCAGGGACAAGGCAGGAGCAGGGACAAGGCGGGGGGAGCAGGGACAAGGCCAGGGGAGCAGGGACAAGGCAGGAGCAGGGACAAGGCAGGGGGAGCAGGGACAAAGCAGGGGGAGCAGGGACAAGGCAGGGGGAGCAGGGACAAGGCAGGGGGAGCAGGGACAAGGCAGGAGCAGGGGAAGGGAAATCCAGTCCCACGTGCTCCTGCACCAGCAGCAGGACCCTCAGGATGCTGACCTTGCCCAGCATCAAGGATCAATCTGCTCTCAGAAGGCTCCAAGGTCAGGGGGACACCAGCCCCTGGCACCACTCCTGCCTTAGAAAGGCTGCATTGGACTTGTGGAAACCAAGGCAGTGACTGTGTCCTCCTACCCCTTGGAGCTGACCTGAGTTGCCACTCTCCTCTGTGCTCTAGCCACGGGTTGAGGGACTTCCTCAGACTTACCCTGGGCTACCTGGTCATTTCCCTCACCCTCTCCCACCAGAAACAAGATCTAATAAAAGTCAGCTGCTGGGAGGGACTCCAGTCCCTAAATCAGTTCTGCATTAACAGCAAAGGCTCCATGAAGGGGAAGTCAAAGGCTGCAGACCATTATAATTACAACTGTCAAAATAGAACATGGCTCAAATTGGGAAAAATTTTTTAAAGGCATTTTTTGAGTGTGTGCAGAAAATGTGTGCTTGCCTGCAGCAGAGCTGTGTCTGTAACAACTCCTTGCTTCCCTACATTCATTTATTTCCTAACAGAATAGCTGCCCTTAAAGATCTCACCTGGGCTTTTCTGGACACTTCAAGATTTGGTTTAGAAAGGAAAATGTCCCTGCTCACTGCAGGGGGGTTGGACCTTGAGAGACCCCTTCCAACCAAAACCATCCTATGATATGCCTGAGAAAAATGAAGTTTGGGGGGTTTCAGCCAAAAATAAGGTGTTTTGTCTCAAAAAAAAAAGCAATAGAAGCTTCAGACACCCATCATAAGTCACTCTTCAGAAGCACTTGTCTTCAGCTACCCACCATCACGTGTTGCTTCCATGGACTATCACACCAGTGTGAACCAAGAGCTGTCCCTATGGGTGGGGAAATCCTCCTCTGGAGACCTTATCCCATACCTGCTGTCTCTCACCCCCCTCCTCCTCCTGACCTGGACTCTGAATTGAGCTCTCTAGGAAGGATTTGTGACCAAAGCCATGAGACTCCTCTGGGCTCCCCCATCACTGCCAAGAACCTCATCCCCTGATGCTCCTCCAGCACTTCTGAAGCCCACAGAGGAGGAGGCAACCCAAAAGCAGCACAGAACCACCACTCTCCTGCCTGGATCCAGAAGTGTGCACCCTCTGGCAGGCCGGTGGGGTGCCACTTATCTGCAGGTCTCCCTCCTTAGAGCTGAAGAGCCTTTTCATCTTTGGTGGTTTGTTGCTGTAGAAGGGAAGCACGAAGCCTGGAGGAACCACTCTCCAGCCCTCACTGGTACGAGCTGCCAGTTGCTCCTACCTCACCCCAGAAGTCCAAGTCCAGCCAAGCAAGACTGTCACCAAACCAGACTCCTAGGGGAGGTTTCCCCATCTGCTCAGTCCTGATGCCTGTGGGGGGATAGATGGCAGCCCTTCAGGCTGCTTTCCCCAAAGCTTTCCCAAAGAGCTGGGTGGCTTTAGCCTTACACCAGGTATCAAAGCACAGCTCAAAATTTGGAAAGGTCTTCAGGGCTCACTTAAAAAGATCCTGAGAAAGCCCAGGAGTGGAATACTTTTCCTGCCTCCACAGATTGTATTTTAAGCTTTACCACGAGCTTCTTGCTCTCTCCTAGACCTGAACTGTCTTTGGTCTGTCAGCCACATGGTGCAGATGTCTGCACCCCCTTCCCTGCCAGCATTCTCCCAGTCATCATTCCCCAAACCTCACCTCCTTGTCTGGGCCTCCACGTGTCAAGGATCCCTTTGGGACAACCTGATCATTTCCTTCTGCTTGCTGTGTACCCCCTGACAGCCTGTCTGGCAGAAGCCAAGCCTGGACCACAGGCAAGCAGCAGCCTTAGAGCTGGTTCATCTTGTGGGAAGTACAGCCACGTGGGGTTGTAGTCCTGTCACCAAACAGAGCTTGTCAGCAGAGACAAGACATGGCAACTTCTCAACTTCTTCACATCATACCAAGTGCATTCCTTCCCTTTCTGTGCAAAATTAATTGTGATTTGAAATGAGAATACCAATCATGAGAAAAACCACAAAATTAGGCTATGTGTAGGGCAGTAAGATGTGTGTAGGTACTAAATTAGGGTCCTCTGGCTTCCCACCAGGAGAGTCAGCTACAGACCCAGCTATGAGATTCTCCAGCCTGCACTGCCTGGAAAGAGAAGCCTGAGAGAACACAGGACAAAGGTCTACACAAGAATGGTTGGCCTGGGTTAGTCACCAAATAGAATCATAGAATCCTTTAGGTTGGAAGGGACCTCCAAGATCATCAAGTCCAACCACCGAGCCACCAGGGCTCCAGAGTCCTCTGCCAAAACAGATCAGAATCTGTCAGGGTTGGAAGGGACCACAAGGATCCCCCAAGGCAGGAGGATCATCTCCCAAGGCTTGGGCCTCTGCTGTAACCTCAGGCTCTGTCTCATGCTGCTCCTGCCACCCTTGGCTTTGCCCTCAGTCTCAGAGCACTCCAACCTGGACACGAGTCAGGGACCTGCACTCATGCTCAGGAAACTCAACTCCTAAGCAAGGTATCCTCTCTGTCCAGCCCTTCAGTCAGATCCCACACCTCCTCCCAGCCCCTCCTGCAGCAGAAGGGCTGGGTCAGCCCAACTGGGTGGACTCCTGGGCTGTACTGGAGCTGCTCAGCACCCCACTGCTCAGAGCCACTCAGATTTGCTTTGGGATTTTTCCAGCTTCAGTCTCATCACAATCATTGAATTGTTTAGGTTGGAAAAGACCTTTTAAGATCCTCAAGACCAACCCTCCCCCAGCACTGCCAGGTCCCCACTGCCCCGTGTCCCTCACCCCACATCTCCACAGCTTGGGAACCCCTCCAGGGGTGGGGACTCCACCACTGCCCTGGGCAGCCTGGCACAGCCCTGGGCAACCCTTCTGGGGAAGAAATTGTTCCTCAGGGGCAACCTCAACCTCCTCTAGCACAACTTGAGGCCATTTCCTCTTGTCCCATCACAGGTTAGTAGGAAGTATTCCAGGTGTAGATGTGTTATTAAACATGGAATTCTGATTTCAGCTTGCACAAAAACAACTCTTAAAACACTGGCATAGATTTGCTGTTTCTACAAATAAAAGCTGCAGTCAGGGAGACACAGGGGGTGAATCCTGGGCAATTTTGTGGGGCATACCTTGCTTCTGAGAGACACCACGAGCCCCTCTCAGCTCTGCTCTGGAACGTTCCCTTCCCTTCTGGCTCTGAGCCAGACACAAGCAATTTGTTAGCCCATTATAACCAGGCTGTTGCCTTCCCTTGCCCATCCTGGCTTGCCACACGGGGACCTGAATTCCTGCCCTGACAGCCACCAACACTTAACCCTTGCCTGCCAGGATGCTCTGAGGTCCAAGTGAGAAGCTCCCATTGCTGCACCCCCCCCACGGCTGGCTGGGATCTCCTGCTCCCCTTGGACAGATGGGAAACACCCCGGGGCAAAACTAAGAGGAGCCCTGTTTATTTTGGGCCTGCAGACGACTGTCAAACACGAAGAGGGAATTATTTCCATTGTGGAAAATGTGGCATTAGCAAACAAGCAGTTCCTCTGCCCCAGCTCTGTGTTGTGCCTGTCTCTAAGGAAGGTTTCCTTGCAGCACAGGCTTGAATTAAGCAGGCAGAGAAGCCTTTAAATACAAATATTTGTAAACTAAGTGGTTTTCCTGAACAAAGTAGATCCAGATGACAGACAGTCCATGGGCCGCAGCATCTCGGTGCCTGTCGCACCACGGCCCCTTTGTTTGGAGGCTGGGGTCCCACAGAGGCATCCTGGGGGGCAGAGGGGGGCTGGGGGCCAGCAGCAGGAGAGCCCAAGGATGCAGGAGGCCAGGCATCATTTTGGCCACAAGTTCCATTCTGCCAGGCACCGAGGATGGTGGCAACAGGGAGAGAGCCCAAGGGTGCAGCAGATGCTCCAGAGGTGCAGGAGATGCTCCCACTGGCAGCTGATATTTGTCAGGGGACAAAGAGACCCTTGCAGGGAAGGCAGGAAGCCGTGTGGATGAGCAGCTTCAGAGGCAGGAGCAGCTCCAGACAGCTCTGGCAGCTCACCAGATCATGAGAGCCAGGCAGGAATTCTCATGCCTCATTTTCTTCCTGCCAGGAAAAACAGGCTCACCATAGCCCAAACCTTCTGAAGGCTTTGGTAAAAGCTTAACTGGGAAGAGTTTCTCATGCCTGAGAAGGTCAACATGGAGATGGATGCTCCTCCTTGAGGGCAACAAGCAGCTAAAGCCTTCTCTGGGGCTATAGGTAGCCCAGACTCAAAGCCTACTTAGGGTAGGTCTAGGCAGTGCCCACCTCCCTCCAGACCCTGAGCAGGTCATTGCATCTGCTCTGGGTTTTACTGACAGGCTTCAACCAAGCTCTAATCCATCCCTAAGAGAAACAGAAGGAAAATCTTGGAAGCAGAGGATGGGAAAAGCTCTTCTTGCCCACCACTGGGAACTATTGCCCCAGGCTTGTACTTGGTAGCCCATTTCTGCCCCGTGTTGGCCACCTCCACGCTGGTGGGCTCTGAGCAGCCCCGGGGCCAGGCAGAACCTCTGGCTGCTGTGGAGCTGCCCGTGCCCAGCGCCAGGAGGTGGCAGGTTTGGCTCTGCCAGCTGTTGCTTTTCATTCCTCATCACGCCCCAGGCTTCGCTTCCTTTCCATTGTTCCTTTCTGGGGGGGAGCTGTGCTGCCAAGGTCTGTTCACTTGTCCTGGCTCTTTCTGCAGAGCCCTGAAATGCCTTTTTCCCTGTTTGTTCTCAGAAATAAAGCATCCCTGCAAACGGCACGTACCAGCTTCCCACCCTCCCTGGGCCTTAACCACAAGTGTCTGACTCCTGACAGCTCCTCTCCTGCTCACTGGGTCTCCCTGCACTCCCCCTGGCCTGGCTGTGGGGCCACGGGAGGACAGGGGGGGGAGGAAAGGAACCTCCTGGTGCTCCATACCTGCCTGGAGCAGCCCTCCACAGCATCAGGATGGGCATCCCCACCCACAGGGACCCCCTCCCCTAACCCCTGTGAAACACATCCCAAGGAAAATTGCCTGCCCTGTCACTGAAGGGGGCACTGATGTATCTGATTAGCAGGGAAGCTCTGAAGGAGCCCATCTGTCTTGGCATTCGGGTGGATATTTATCTCTTTCATGGGTTTCCTTTGTCCAAAGGAATGGCTCACTCTGATGTGAAATAGTGTGAGATCTGGCCTCTTTGGGGACTCCTGCAGGAAGCAATCCTCCCTGAGCCCCGTTTCAATCTCCTGCTGTCATAAATCAGGAGTAACTGCAACAAAGTCAGTAAAATTAAGCTTGTGAAAACTGATGTACAAGGCTCAGGGCTTCTGATCTCCACCAGCAAGGGAGAGAACTCGCTCCCTGCAGCTCTTCTCCCTCCACACACCCATGCTGCAGTCGTGGGAGATTCTCAGAGGTGGCTATGAGCTTTGTTTTGGGAAGCAGAGCCTCACATGGTTTTACTGACCAGCTAGAAGGAGGTATTAGAGCCTAGTGGGGATATTCCTTTCTTCTGCAGGAGGCTCAGGGCAAAGCAATAGAACCAAGAAATTAGAGTAGTGAAGAAAACCTTGGGAGAAAATGTGCAGGAAAATATTACAGGAAACCTACTGCACCCTGACCAAGCTGCTGCCACACACGTCCTACCTGCACCAGGCCCAACGAGGGGGAGGGACCACATTCCACAAGGAAATCCAAAGGAAGTTCCTGTGGTATCAGAGCAGCCTCTTTCTGAAGCTTGTGTGACCCTAAGAGCTCCAGGAAGCAAATTTTGTCTTCTGTTCTGCCTACCCACCAGCCATGGTCAAGAAAAATGTTTTTATGTTTTCTCCTCTTCCAAAATGGCTAAAAAATGAGCTTAGTTCCTTACCCCTTTCAGATGGATGGATTCTGATTAACAGCTATGTTCTGTTGGAACTGCCAAGATAAGAAAATATTTAAGGATTTTGCTGTGTGGAAGACACGAATTGAAGAGGAGGTAGAATTTCAAATCTGGCTTCCAAAATGCCATTTTAAATTTTTTTTCCCTTCAAAATCTTTTTTGTCTCAGCCAGTAAGAACAGTCTACTCATTTCCATAGCCTGGGAGATGCTGAGATTTCAGACCGTGCAGGAAACACCCGACTCCTCCTTGCCTTCCTCATGCTTCCACATGAAGGTCTGGCATGAGACCAGGCTTCAGAGTGAAAACACTGCCTGTCTGTCAAAGTTCCACAGCTCTTCCACGGGGTCTGGGCACCTTATTGGCTTTGTTAGAGGCTGAGAGCTCCACAGAGAAGTGGCCTTTCTGCTTTCATAACTCCCATAAATCAAGGGGCTTGTGAACTGCTCCTGGCAGCCCTGCATGACAGAAAGTTAAAACTCCAAATTTTCAGTTATAGAACTGAGCTGTTCTCCTGAATGGAAGCATAAAGACTGTCCTCCTGGATTTCCCTTGGAAGAAAACACTGAAGTGTTGCTGTTTGTGGCTGTTGCTGCATCGTTCTGTGCTGGTGTGGAACTGCTCTGCTCTTACAAGCTCTGTGTCAGATGCCACCCCTGGGGTAGCCAGGAATGTTTAGAATCACAGAATTATTTAGGTTGGAAAAGGCCTCTAAGGTCATCAAGTTCAACCATTAACCTAACAAATCCACTGCTAAAGCCTGTCCCTCAGCACCACATCTCCATGACTTCTCAACGTGCCCAGGGGTGGGGACTCCACCACTGCCCTGGGCAACCCTTCCAGAAAAGAAATTGTTCCTCAGGTCCAACCTAAACCTCTGGCACAGCTTGAGGCATTTTCCTCTTGTCCTATAGCTTGCTACTTGTGTGAGGAGACCAACCCCCAGCTCTCTATAACCTCCTTTCAGGGAGCTGTAGAGAGCAATAAGGTCTTCACTCAGTAGCCCAAGTTCCCTCAGTCCCTCCTACAACTGTGCTCTAGACCCTTTCATTTTTATTTCTTTATTTTTAACACACTTCACAAATGACAGCAGCTTTAGCCAACGTGCTGAACATAATTTCAAAAGCAAAGCAATGAATGGGGAGCTGTGGGAGCAGGAATTGTCATGCTGGGACTCAGCACAGCCAAGAATCATCAGCACAGACTGGTTTGGGTGGGAAGGGACCTTTCAAGGTCACCCAGCCCAACCCCCTGCAGGGACAGGGACATCTGCAGCTAGAGCAGGGTGCTCAGAGCCCCGGCCAACCTCCCCTGGGATGGTGCCAGGGATGGGGCAGCAACCACCTCTCTGGGCAGCCTGGGCCAGGGGCTCAACACCCTCAGCAGCAAAGATTTCTTCCCTCTTCTAGTATAAAACCATCACCCCATGTCCTGTCAGAAGAGGCCCTGCTGAAAAGTCTGTCCCCATCTTCCTGATGGGTCCCCTTGAAGTACTGAACACCCACAATAAGGTCTCCCCAGAACCTTCTCTTCTCATAGCTGCATTTGTTTTTAAAGAATCATAGATGACCTACAAGAAAGGAGCTGCTGACATGAAAATCTGAGAAGAACATCAACCAATAGCCAGCTTAAGCTTTTATGAACTCCCTGGTTTGAAACCTTCCCTTGCCCTTCACTGAGCACATCCCAGCAGGCACACCAGCAGCTCCCCAGCCCGTGCCACACACCCCACTCGTGGGCATGAACCCCACAATCCCAGCGTGGTGGGGTTGGAAGGGACCTCTGGAGAGCATCCCATCAACCCAAGCAGCAGCCCCCACAGCAGGGTGCCGAGGATGGTGCCCAGGCAGGTTTGGGATCTCTCCAGAGCAGGAGACTCCACAGCCTCCCTGGGCAGCCTGGGCCAGGCTCTGGCACCCCCCCAGCACGGTGAGGGTGTGGAGCCCAAGCCCCCCAACTCGCCCTCCCTCTGTGGCCCTCTCCTTGGGGACGGGCTCAGCAGCTCTGCCAGACTCTGGGGGGACCCCATCTCCTTTGAGAGGGCTGTCCTCAATTTGTTCCTCCCTAATTTCTCCTCCCTCCCCCCTCGTCGCACAGACATCAAGAGCCCCCGACAGGCACGTTGGAAGCAGAGAAATGAGCAGAGACATCCCCTGCACTTCCCACTGGCCAGACCCCAGAAGGGCCCCCCTCCACCCCCCCCCCCCCCCATCCACACC
>NW_008630232.1:28163-29545 GCF_000691845.1 Merops nubicus | reverse complement strand
GGGCAGGGAACAGGCAGCACACGGGGGGCTGCAGGGGCAGGGGACAGGCAGCACACGAGGGCTGAGCTCTCAGGACTCCCCAGCGCCTGTGGTTTCCTCACGCAGAGCCACAAAGATGGTTTTAATGTACTCTATAGGATGCAACAGATGCAGGACGCCTCTGGCAAAGCTCCTCTGGTCCAAAGCTGGCTGAAGACAGTTTGATGATTTGCAGGGAGCTACAGATCCCAGAAAGGGGATTGTACATACCTGTCAGCTCGTAATCAAAGCACAGAGTGGCTTTGGAAGAGCTTAATTAGTACTGACACACAGCTCGGGAACAGTCGGTGACAGGGGAGTGTGGAGCCCCTGCCCTGCTGTCACCCACCCCAGCCTCAGCCTGGGGGAATTTTGGAGTCTGGCTCCCTCTCACACATGCCTGCACCCCTGACACCACCCACCCTGGCTGCAGGCTCAGCAGGGGTAAATCCTGCAGGTCCCAGCAGTGCCCGGGGGTGCTGGTGTAGCTGCTGCCCAAGGCGACCGCAGCAGCACGAAGGGTGTGGTGACACTGATAAACGCAGGGCAGGAGCCTGCTGGGGGGAGAACAAACCACCCCTGAGGGAGCCCTGGGGGAGCAGAGCAAGAGGCTGCAGCCTGTCATCTCCCAGAAATACGAGGATGCTTCAACCTTGGAAGGTTTATACCAATTAGGAGTAGATTTAGCCTGAGCCTTCAAATCCCGCGCGCGAGGCGGAGCTCCCCGCGGAGCTGGAGCTGCCAAGAGCCCTTCCCTGCAGAGGGGCTGCTGAGCTCAGACCTGCTCTGCACACCACGAGCCCTCCAGTGCCTCCCTTCATAAACAAACCCACTCCTCTGATTTAATGCCCCACTTCAAGTCCCCATCTAGAGGTTTGCTTGGCTTCTTTCCCTGGCTTCTTTTGCTCCCCGCTGCCTCTTCCAATTCCTCCATGTCACCTGGCTCCAAAGCCCTTCCCAGGCTCCCGGGGCTGATTCCCTGCAGACAAGTTCTCACAGAAGCCCGGGCAGAGCAGGGAGAGCAGGAGTCCCACCACACCTTGCTCCCGGGGAGCCACAAACACTGAAGCACCTACGTGGGGCTGAGGGCAGCTCACATCCTGCACACGCTGGCCAGAACTGGGTCTAAAACTAGAGACCCAGCTACAGCAGTGATTCTGTCACCCAAAAACCTCCCCCTAGCTGGGAATGGGGATCAGGAGAAGGAGAGGAGACTCACAGGTTGAAATCAGAATGGATTGAGGAAAACAGCCAAACTAAACCCAGTGTGAAGCACACCAAGCCCCACTCACCCCAGCGCACGCAGGGCGCTCACAGCACCCAGGGAAACACACTCAGGCGCAGGATGGGGAGTGAGCTCCTCG
>NW_008630232.1:27420-27829 GCF_000691845.1 Merops nubicus | reverse complement strand
AAATAAAATAGGAAGAAAAAAAAAGGGCAGGCAGAAAAAAAGAAAAAAATTTTTTGAAAATAGGAAGAAAAAAAAGCAGAAAAATAAAAAGAAGGAAATTAGGGAAGGGAAGGGAAGGGAAGGGAAGGGAAGGGAAGGGAAGGAGGAGTGGGGACCTAACATGTCCCTTCAGCCTCCAGACTGCCAAAGAGACCAAAAAGTCCCTGTCTTCACCCAAAACTGAGTCTGGAGCTGTTCAGGCACAGCTTCAGCTCCCAGCAACAGCCGTGATGAATCCATCTAGGGGATCCCTCACCCAAACCCACCCACTCAGGTACATTCTTTAGGGGGCTGTCTCAAGCCTCCTGAGCACATGACATCAAAACCAATCCAGCCTCAAAGTATGATGCGTCCAGATGCGGAACACACA
>NW_008630232.1:27001-27321 GCF_000691845.1 Merops nubicus | reverse complement strand
ACTCATTTTTTGAACACTTCCAGGGCTGGTGACTGCACCCCCTCCCTGGACAGCCCCTTCCAGTGCCCAACCACTCTCACAAAGAAGAAATTCTTCCTAATATCCAACTGAAACCCCCCCTGGTGCACTTTCTCTTCCATGTGATGAGGGGATGTAGGCAGGGACTCCGGGAGGGGGGACTGGTCTCCCACCCTGCCCTCTGCTCCACGTGCACCACCCGAATGTTTGGAGAAGTATGCCACATGGCTACACAGCCTCTTCTTACCTAGCCCAGCACCTCCCCAGGTTAAAACACAACCGGCGCCAGCACCACACACATG
>NW_008630232.1:14958-26911 GCF_000691845.1 Merops nubicus | reverse complement strand
TGCTAGTAAATTCATTTGCTAGAATATTTGTGAAAAACCAGCATGAAAAGCTGTGGGCAGAGCCAAAGAGAATTCACTTCTGCTTTCAGAGAGGGCTGGGGCTGGCTCAGCCCCCGTCACTGTCCTCACCCACGGGGCTCTCACTCACCCTCCAGGGGCCAGAGGGCCCTGTGGCAGGGAGCAGGCTGGGGGCAGAGGCTGGGGGGCAGCCCCAGAGGGGAGGATGCCCGGGCTGCTGCTTGGGCTGCTGGCTCAGTGTGGGGCACATCACCAAGGGGGGCTCAGCGTCGGGGCCGAGGGTGGGCAGGGGAGAGGGGCAGGAGCAGAACCTGCCCCAGAGCAAGGTTCTGGCACTGAAAATTTGGGATGTTAGGTGGTAGGTGCTCAGCACCACGGAGGGAGGGTGCTGTGCTGGCTGGGAAATGCCTGTGCCCAGCGTGAGGGAATTTTTCATCAAATCATCAGTTTTTCCCTTCAGCTTTTTATGGCGATCGTTTCCCCAAATACCACTAAGAAAAACAGTAATAATGATAAAAACCTGTTCTCTGGGCCTCAGATTTCCCCTCGGGGACACTGGGACTTCCAGAAATGAGAAATGCTGTGGTGATAACGTCCTGCCAAAATCAGTGGTACCAAAACACTAACTCAGGGGGGCGTGGGTGGGAAGGAGACAAGCCTGCCTCTCCTCTCAGCCCCGTGCTGGGGCAGTGGCCTCGAGGAGAGCAGGTCTCCTGGCAGGTCACAGACATGTGTAAGTTGGAGGAGACCTTTAAGATCATCCAGTCCAACCCTTCCCCAGCACTGCCAGGTCCCCACTGCCCCGTGTCCCTCACACCACATGAGGGTCAGGACCCTCCTGACTCTCCTGGAGCTGGGCCCTGGTCAGTTCAGGCCTTTGTGAACGTGGGCTAGACAGGTGAGAGCTGCCATGTGGGCACCTTTATCTTATTTGTTCAACCTTCTGCTCTGGCTGTTTCCCTTTCCATCCATGGGAACCTTGGCTCTCTGTACCACCTATTGTCAGTTGGATTATGTCTTTGTTGGGATTGCTGGGGGTAATGTCAGTTGTATGTGAACTGATTGACTTGTTTGTACCCCCAGAGATCATTCATGGCGTGTCCTTTTGTGTTCAATACACTCCAGCTCTTGGTTCCTCTTCCTGCTGGCTGTGTTGTTCCTGTTAGGCCTGGTCACTGGCACAACACCATCCTAAACCTCCCCTGGTGCAACCTGAGGCTGTCTCCTCCCATCCTAGCTGACCCCTCTGCTGTCCTGCAGCTCCCCCTTGGTGTAACCCTTTGGAGGCAGTGGCCTTTCCACCCCTCAGTGGCCTGGTGCAGCTCCTCCATGGGGACAGTGTCCCCTGGGAACCCACGAGTACCAGGGCAGGTATTGCTCCATCTCATCTTTGGGGCATTTATCCCTCAACAGACCTGTCAAGGCATGAGATGCCATTTGACCCCTTCCTAAACTGGGGACCTGTGACAAGGGGTGGCAGACAGTTTGAAGATGACCCAGGAGATGTGTAGCAGGGCAAGGGGCAGAGCAGTGACTGCACCCATGGGCCATCTCACCTCTGCCAGGGGGCTTCTCATGCCACAGAAATCACTCCTTAGGCTCGAAACAGGGCAGCAGCTTAGGCCAGGGGTCAGCTGAGAAGGAAGCCAAGCTCTCTCTGAGGTTCACTGTCAGTCACTCTTCCAGTTCCCTGCCCTCCTGCCTTATTTCTTCATTTGGTTTTCTTCTTTTTTCATGTTTTCATACCTCAGGAGCAGTGGGATCCAGCCGGGTGAGGAAGCAGGGTTGCCAGAATAGCCTGAGAAAAGCAGAGGATGAGTTATTTCTGGCCCAGGCAGGAGCTGGAAGTGTCTGACATCTCTGAGTGCCAGGAAAGCTCCTTCTCATGAGAACTGGCCTCCACACTGCACCCTCAGGAGCACCAGATTTCAGGGATCTGGAGAAACCCCTGATGGCCAAACACAGCAAGGAGGACCGTGTGGTAGCACCGAGGTCACCCAGGGGAAGGAAGGTCTCAGCTACCCAGGACTCCTCAGCTGGCACAGCTCTTGGGTGCCACACAGCTCCTGGGTGCCTGCTCCTCCTGGGAGCCTCCCCCTCTTCCCTGCCTGTTCAGCCCCTGCTCTTGGGACTGGTTTTTTTCCCCTCTGACAAAGCACATGCAGATGGCTTGTTGTCTGCCACAATCAAAGGGCTCAGGTGGGTAATGGAGAGTGGCAGAACTTGGCATGTACTTGTTTGCCTCAGTGCAATTTCCCAGTAATTGCACTTCCTAGCTCCTCAGCATCTGTGAAAGATCAGGCTGTGACACAGCAAAACCTCTGCAGCAGGTTGGGGACCAGCCACTGCAACTGGAAGCCTTTTGGGAGGGTGGGGAGAGCCCCACCCCGTCCTGCTGCATGGTCAGGACAGGCTGGACATTCCCAGCAGGAAAAGCACAGCCTGGCAAACATCCTGGGCTCAACCCTCTGGGGCTGCTCTGCTGGTTTTTGGGGTGGGGGTGTTGTTTTTCAGAAAGGTACTGATGAATCTGGCAAAAGTTCTTTTCATTTGCCCAGGGCTTGAGGATTGAAGATGGAACAAGGGGGGGATCCTGGAACAGAACAAAGCCAAAACTTGGGACTCAAAATAGCTCTGAAGTTTCTTGCCTTTAGGTCTGTAGAGATGCCAATAACACAACAGAGAAATGGGGAGGAACAGGAGTAACTTGGGGGCTGAGGTGGGGGGACCCCCCTGGTCCCCTGGGCGAGGGCAGAAGGAGCCTGTGGTGCTCAGATGATGAAGAGCAGCCCCTGCCTCCAGCAGCCTGCACTCCCCCTGATTGGAACCAGAGAACAAACCTTGGGGCTGGGGGGGGAAATACCTTTGGCTCAGACAGTCCAGGAGACAGCTTGGGATCGTGCTCTGTTATTTATCAAGGGGTGCAGGTTTTTCTACTGGAACAAGCCTCTATTCTTGTATCTTCCCCAGTATATTACAGATTTCTTCAAGCTGCAGTGTTCAACTGAGTGGCTGGAAGAAATAAAACACTGAAATTAAACCTGGTTCTAAACAAATGGGAGAGCAAGGTTTGCTTGGCTGGAAAATCTCAACTTTAGTGATCCCCTTATGCAGGTCCTCAGCAATAGCTGCTACTCAGCCAGGCAGAATTACAGCTTTTTTTCAAAGTTTCTGCAGCATTTTGTTCCTTATCAGCCTCTTTTCTGGAGTATCCTGGGCTGGGGAGGTGGGTGTAGTTCAGGTTCCCCCTTTTTCTGACTAAATCCCCTGTTTTGTCAGTGGGGCTTCCCAGGCCAGACAAGTCACCCATTCCCCTCCTCTACTTCAGTGAACAGATTGTTGTCCATTTGTAATCAAACTTTAAAGAATACCATCAGCTTAGTTTAGGCTCAGAATAAAGCTTTACCTTAAAAGGCTGAATAGAAGCACTAAAAAGCACTATAACTTTTTTTTAATTTCTTTTTTATTTTGTGGCTATTGCTTTTGCTCTCAGCAGAGATGAAACCAGGGCTGGATCCAAGCAGCTTCAGCAGTGTGGGAGATCCAAACACAACAATACCTGCCCGTGGCACGAGAACTGCATTAAACTGCCAGGAGAGGAGCTCAGTTTTACTGCCCAGCCAGAGCAAAAGGAATAAAACAAGCTTACAGGCAAAAAAAAAAACCAGTAAAAAGAATGGAGGTTTGGTGGTGTGGTTTTTGAAATTGGCCTCGGCTCAAAACAAGTTTTATTTCTGGTTTGATCCTGGGGTTTTTTTCCTTTCATTAGAGACTGTAGCTAAATACACACCTTTGAGTCCTACCTCAGTGCCTGCTCGGGTGCTCAGGATGCTCAGGGTTGAGGGGTTTGGCCTCAAAGAAAGCAGGAGGCTGCAGCTTGCTGTGGCTTTTGCCAGGGAAAGAAAAGCTAACTACCAACTACAAAAACTAACTACTGTCTTAGCAACAGAGGGCTCTTCTGTGTTCTGAATTACATCAAGTAATTGGAGCTAAATCTCTTTCCACTTGAGTTATACTCCAGACCTGCAAAGTGATACCCAAACCACTACTTCATCCCAGTACTCTTCCCGTCCGAGGAGTAGCAGGAAACAATCTCCACAGAGCTGCCCAGCTAATACTGAGCATCTGGGTATGCCTAAGGAATGATGCTGCAATCCCCCCTAAATCCTCCTCCTGCAGGAGGGCTGGGGAGGGAGTTAACTCTTTGGCTGCAGCACAAAGCCTGGCACAGCACTTTCAGCCTCGGCCAAGAGCACCAGCAGGAAACAAAAATGAGAGGTTAAGATAAAAAAAGGAGTGTTGGAGGGACTGGGAATAAAAGGATCACTTCACACTGGATGTTGGCACAATGAGCAAGAGGATGGAAGAGCAGAAAACAACCTGAATGGCAAGAGAAGAAGGGTTTTCACCTGAAGAGATGAGTGTGGGAGGAGGAGATGTCTGCAAGGGACAATCTCATCCTCCCTGTGGAGCAGGAGACTCTGGGGCCTGGGGTGATGTGTTGCCTCTCAGCCTGAGCAGAGTTAGTGGCAATGCTGCTGCTGATTTCCAAGAGGACAGGATTTTACCTCTAACATTGAGGGACACAGCACAAAGAGCCTTTGATTTTGTCAAGAGATGCCAAATGATGAATGTGGAGGGGAACAAGTTGTGATGAGGTGACTATAGCCCAGAGGGTGACGTGGGAGGAGCTGCTGAGCTGGTCTCAGCACCCTTGGTTGGGACAATAATGTTATTTCACCCTCTCTTCCTGTCCCTTGGGTCTTCCACAGCAGACAGAAGCTCTCCATGCCCACTGGGTCTGATGAAGCAGGCAGAAGATGCAGCACCATGCCAATAATTAGCAGGTTCCTCATCATCCAGGTAGTTCAAAGCAGCAGGACTGGGATACCTGGTGGTTGGATCCTGCCCACTGTGCTCCCAGAAACCCCAGGCTGTGGATCAGCTTGTTCTGCTCTCTGCTTTAAGGCTGCCAGGCTGAAAACCAGCTCCAAGGTTCAGAGAAAAGCAGCAGTCAGCCATAATTCCTCGAAGCAGTGGAAAAATTTCAGAGATTTCTGCCATTAAAAAAGGGTCTCTCTTTCATCTTGAGGGGTTTTGGTTTGTTGGGTTTTGCTTTGGGTTTTTTTTTCCTTTTGGTGGAAATTATGTTGTTTAGGGTCTTTTTTTTTTTAATTAAAAGCTAAGGATTACTTCTAGTAATAACAGGCTACTGTTTCAGGGGTTATTTGAACAAAACTCACAAGGTACAGGCTTGGAGGGGTATTCTACTTCTTCCTTCTTGGCTGTCAATGCTGAACTTTTTTTGGCTCTGAAAACCACCTCATCCTTCTGCCTTTCCCTAAATAGAAAGAAGAGATTTGAATGGGAGGGAGAAAGAAGGGAAAGAAAGGGTGGAATGGAAAATAAGAACAGGAAAAAGAAGTTTTTGCACTTCTTTCAGATTCAGGATTAGTGTGGGGCATGCCTGAGGGTCTGCAGCAGAGAAGCCCCTGGAGAGGGCTGTGACCCTGCAGGTAGGTGGGAACCCTGAGGAACCCAAGCTGGCCAGGGCAGCCAGAGCTCAAACTTCAGCTACTTGCTGCAAACCAGAACCAAAGCAAAAGTCCTGCAGGCCCTGAAGGACACCAGGCATGCTCAGGTAGGTTGGGAGCAAATGTATGAAAGGAGGTAATACCTACTGGGAGATGAGACCTGTTGGTCCTTGGAAGAAAAGGATCACAGGATCACAGACTGTTAGGGGTTGGAAGGGAACTCCAGAGATCACCAAGTCCAAGGATGCAGGAGCTATGTCTGAAGTGAGAACTGAATGAGGGTGGTGAAGCCAGCCAAGGAGAGCCATAGAGGCAGGAGGTTTGAGCCTACACAGACCCAACAGAGGCTGTGCATTGCCCTAGTCCCCTCTCCTGGCCAGGCACACCCAGAAAAGTGCCTCTCCTGGCCTTTTTCCATCCTTTCCCAGGCTGGGTATTTGTGATCTGTCTCCTTGACCCCTGGAAATTTGCTATAAATACCAGGTAGCCAGCAGCCCTTGTGCAGGAACATCTCCTGCCCACCCTCTGGAGCTGCTCAGGGCTGCAAATGATGTGAAAATTGCACATCCCAGCCCCAGGCCTTAGGAGCTATTCAGGGGGTTGGCCACATGTCATTTGTTATTCTTGCCTTCTGCATACGTCCTTCTTATTTATTTTTCTGTAAACATTTGTGTATAATTATTGGCTTCAGAGTTTCCATTTTCCCTGGCCTGCAGATGTGGCAGAGCCTGTCCCCTGTGTCCAGGGACCAAGGGGCTTTTTCTGACTGCTGCAAGAATGGGATCCCAGCAGATTTCTCTGCTGCGTCCACACCCCTTCTTGTGACACTTCAGCTACCCGTGGCAAGAGAAAATGAGCTTTTTAAACATAACCCAGAACTGGTCCCAAGCCACAGATTTCACTCACATCCAGATCCAAATCTGGGGCAGTTCAGAGATGGGCTGACATTCTGGGTTTGGGCCCAGCCCCAGTCTCCTGCCCAAGCAGCCTGACATGTGGAGCTCTGGGAAGCTGCCTCCCCAGGGCCTGGCCTGTCACTGCTGAAAGCTCTCCTGCTGCTCCTGGGCTTCCCAAAATCCCCCCTGCCACTCCTGCAGCTCATTCAATGGCTGCAGTGAGGAGCCAGTGCCTCCCAGGATGCTCCTGCAGCACTTGGGCTCCTGTGAGAGCTCAAACCCCAGCACAGGGGGCTCTCGGCAGCTCTGTGCTGCTCCAGAGGGAAAAAACCTCATCAGATGACAGGAGAATTCCTGGGAATTCAGGTTAGCATCATCTGGGGCAGTCTGCCTGCACTCAGGTGGATGGTCAGAGTACAGGACACAGAAGCAGGATCTCAGGGTTCAAAGCTCCCACCTGTACCAAAAAGTTTAGTGTATGGCCTTAAGCATTTACTGGAGCAATTCCTCAGTGCATCTCCAGGGTGGGGAGATGGTGGCCAGGGCTGGATTGTTGAGCCTGGAGCTTATTTAGGCTCAGGGGAGACCTCCTCACTCCCCACAACTCCCTGAAAGGCTGGAGCCAGGTGGGGGTTGGTCTCTTTTCCCAAGGAACAATGGATAGAAGAAGAGGAAATGGCCAAAAGTTGTACCAAGGGAGGTTTAGGTGGGTCACGAGGAGAAATTTCTTCCCTGAAAGGGTTGTCAAGCCAGGGCAGTGGTGGAGTCCCCAGCCCTGGAGGGACTGAAGAAGCTGTGGAGGTGAGGTGCTGAGGGACATGGGTCAGTGGGACCTGGCAGTGATGGGCTAGTGGGTGGACTCAATGATCTGAAAGATCTTTTGCCACCAAAACAATTGTATTATTCTATGTTCCTGTGAGAACTGCACCATCTCCTAGCCATCAGCCATCTCTCCAGGGCAGGCAATGTCTCCTGCTGTGCTAATGAAACACAGCACTGATCTCCACTGCTCCAACAAGCTCTTCAGTTCAGTGCAATTAACTTTCATTGGCTGTGAGAAATAAAGACCTGAGCTGTAGCTCACGTTTAGATGACCTGAAGTGTGTTTCCCTGAAGACTCTTGTGCCTCTGCCTCACCTTTCTCCTGGCTGGACAAGCTGTCCCCTGTGAAGCCTGACACTGGGGCTGTGGAGTGCCTTGTGCATGTCCATGTTCAGTTGTGAGTTTGTTCTGTTCTGCTTTTTTGTCTCCAACAGCCCAAAATCTCATCTTGGGTCATTTTATAAGCAGGTCATCAACAGAACTGGCTTATTCTATAAGAAGGCTGAATTTGGCTTTTTCATTTCTATTTGGTTCAAATCAAACAGACACACTATCCCTAAAGTTTATGGAGCTGTTTGGCAGATAATTTTAGGTGGATACACTATGACACTCAGCTTACAGGTCACCTCCTTTCCTGAGGAGTGAGATGCTCTAAGAAGCTCTTCTAAGGAGAGCTCTCCAAGCTGAAATCAGGCTGCCAAAGCAAGAGATCTCTTCAAGATGGAAGAGAAATAGAATTGCAAAATATTTATCTCCATAACCTCACCAAGAAGTGATTCCTGCACCCTCTGAAGGGAGGGAACTAAATCTCAGAGAGATGGGGTGATGTGCTCAGAGTGACACAGAACTTGTCAGAGCCAAGTGCAGAAAACAGCTGAGAGCTCCTCAGCACTCTTGGCCTTCAGCCCTGAGATCCTCCTCCCTTTGATACACACACCACTCGTTGGCACTGCAGTTGTACTGGGAGACCACAGAAGGATCCCTGCAAATGTTGAGCCTGATTTTGGCCCCAACATCAACTCTGAGAACATCAAGACACTGCAGGGAGCTTGATGGAACAGCACCAGCTTTACCACAGGCTCCGAAGGGGCTTGCAGTGTCTGAGAGCGTTCATCAAAGGAGGCTCACAGGCAGCACACACAGATGACACAGTTCTAAAGAGAGGCTTTTCCAGACCAAGTGCTGAGGAGCCTCGTGAGATTACTGAATAACCCCAAGGGAAGAGCCTGGAAGCCTGTTTCTTTGGGACACAGAGAACCAGGCTGGAAAAAACGCCGTGGAGACGAGACTCTGGGGATGGCCCAACCCTCCCTCAGGCCCTGCTTATGAATCCAGCTGCTTTTTCCATCCCTGCTGCCTTCCCTGAAGTACAGCCCCTCTGGACCCGGGGCACGGCGTGCCAAGGAGCAGGAGGAGAGGGCTGGTGCCACCTGCAGCCAACCCCAGTTGTTTCCCCAGCTCCTGGCAGCCACTTGCGAGCCAAGGTGACCCGGAGGAGTTCATTTCCATGGCACACTGAGGCTAATTGGAAACAGCTCCTGGGCCCTGTAAAGCATTAAGCTGGACTGCAAGTGATAATTGCTGACCTGCTGCACGGCCTGTAAGAGGCAGGGCAGGAACCAGCACATGGGGTTTTATCACATCCCTGGGACAGTGGGGCTGGACACCTTCCAGCACCCACAGCAAGGAGCTGGAGGCTGGATGTGCTTGGTGGGCACTGGGGCAGTGGGAGCTGGTGAGGTGGGGCCAAGGTTCCAGCTTTTGTTACAGGCTCCCTTGGGTGGAGGAAGCTTTTTCTTTCCCTCTAGCATGGCTGTGATATCAAGCTGGCATAAATAGATCTCTTCCTTCTTGAAAGCTTAGAAGAAAATTTTAGACCTCTGAGGTAGGGTAAAAGTACAGATATTTAAAAGTAAAAGGAGCCTAAATTCTTCTTAAGTGTCCAGCCCTCTCTCTGGCTGGGGTTTGGGCTGCAAAAGCACTAGAAATAGTCTCAAACTCTTTATTACAAACTCCAGCAGCTCTTATTTTATAGCCACTCATAATTCTCCCCCTATCTCCTTCTCTCATTCTCCACTTTCTCTTCTTTACTAGAAAAGCCAGATGTTTCTCAGAAGATATAAGCTGGACTTGGCCTGAGAATGGGAGATAAGATTATTTGTTGTTGTTTGGGGCATTCTGAGTAGATGGAAACGAGAGGCTCCCTTGGGTGGAGGAAGCTTTTTCCTTCCCTCTAGCATTGCTGTGATAACAAGCTGGCATAAACAGATCTCCTCCTTGAAAGCCTAGAAGAAAGGTCTAGACTTCTGAGGTAGGGTAAAAGTACAGATATTTAAAAGTAAAAGAAGCCTAAATTCTTCTTAAGGGTCCAGCCCTCTCTCTGGCTGGGGTTCGGGCTGCAAAAGCACTAGAAATAGTCTCAATCTCTTTATTACAAACTCCAGCAGCTCTTATTTTATAGCCACTCATAATTCTCCCCCTATCTCCTTCTCTCATTCTCCACTTTCTCTTCTTTACTAGAAAAGCCAGATGTTTCTCAGAAGATATAAGCTGGACTTGGCCTGAGAATGGGAGATAAGATTATTTGTTGTTGTTTGGGGCATTCTGAGTAGATGGAAACGAGATTTCATTCATTAAAGCCTCTATTTTTTGAAATGCTGATCACTGTCCTGTAGTCTGAGGGGGAATAGCACTGCTCATTTCCAGAGCCTGAAATCATGGCTTGGATACTAGAGAGAAAGAATAGAAATATCTGAGAATTGCAGCAGGATGTCACCAGGGGCTGAAGAGGACAGAACAAAGCCATTAGAAATGTCCACCACAAAGATCCTGGTACAGCCACTAAGGACTTGTGGTGTTCAGCAGCAGCTTCAGGTCACCCATGGGGTTGGGATGCTGTAGGACCCAGGCCTCCCAAAGCTGGGCACAAGGCTTAGCTTTGCACAGGAGCCACAAGATTCCCAGGAGTACTCTGTACTTCTGGAGACCCTGGAAGTTTGTCGGGAGCTGGGACCCAAGGCCAGGTCTCCCAGCCATGTTCTTGGATGACCACAAGAGGTTTGTGCTAATTTTGGCTTTTACTGGACAGGCAAATGGGTGGCTCAGGCACGGGAGGAAGTTATCATGGCTTGATGGCATGAACTGAGCTGTGACATCTGAGTGTTTCCAGAAGAAGTCATTTAATGCCCTCAGAAATAGCAGCAAGTGGCGTGGCTTTTCAGAAGGACCAAGCATCTGCCCCATCACATCCATTAAAATGATGCCAGGGAAAGAATTTAAACGTCTACCAGGAACTAACTCTGTCAAAACCACCAGGAAACCAGGCTTTTTTCCATGAGGTTCTTACCACTTCTATTTCTGATCCTGCTCTTGAAACATAAAGACAAAACCGGGCTCACTTCCAGCTTTTTCCACTGGTGCCTTGACACTCTGGGGCTGAGCCAAGATCCAGAAGCTCAGAGGCCAGCAGAGCTGGAGCCACGAGCATGTGCCAGAGGCCTGAGACTGTGTTAGATTAGCCTGAGCACGAGCAGAGGGGAAAAAATCCTGAGCTGTGCTGTCCAAGTGCAGTGGAGCATCCTTGCCCTGGGACCTGCCACACCCTGGTGGTCCCTAATGTTCCCCTCAGGGGTCACCACAGGGACGTGGCTCTTGGGAAGAGCCAGGCCCCAGTTCCTAGCTGGTGGGAGCTGAGAAGGTGTGAAGTGGAAAGTGCTTCCCCCCAGCAGGGCTGGTGAAGCAGCTGCTAACAGCAGCGTGGCTGTGATGTGGACTTTGGGAGTGCCCTGCCATTAGTCACCAGGAAAACATGTTTTATGGCCCAGGAACTCCTCGGGAGTGACACGTTTCTCAGGTGGTCTGACTGTCAGATGCCTGATTTTGATGGATGATGCTAAGCATGGACATAATCACCATCTTGGTCTCAGCACCAGCCAGTGAGACATGTTAAGATTTTCCAAATGTTCCTCCAACAATAAAAGGAAATGTAAAGTTAATCAAATTGTCATGAGAGATCAGAGCCCAGCACGGAGGGACTGAGACTGACATGAGAAGCAGGAGCTCTAATAAAACAGAGGGCTGCTTGCTGATCCTGGCCCTGCTGGGGTGCAGCTGAACCCCAGGAACCAGGGGGCTCTGCACTGGAGGGGCTGGGGGGCTCTCGGGACCCACAGATCCACCAGGCAACTGAAGGAAGCAGAGAAGTGGTGAATCTCTGCCTGTGTGTGAATCCCAGGCCTGAGCAGAGGCTCTGCAGACATCTCTGCTGGTGGCTTTGGAGGCCACCCTGCTCCCTGCTCTGCCTCACCTGTGGCTGCTCACTGCCCTGACAGAACCTGGGTCAAGTTCATCCCTGCTGCCTCTAGATGGATCTTCTGCATTGTGCTCAGCCAGGGGAATCCCAGCACCTAAACACCATCAGCATAGCTAAAAATAAAAACAAACAAGGTGAGCTTCTCTCATTTCCTGACTTTGCAGTCCTCAATCTGGTATTCCATGGATCTTCTGCATTGTGCTCAGCCAGGTGAATCCCAGCACCTAAACACCATCAGGAGAGCTAAAAATAAAAACTAACAAGGTGAGCTTATCTCATTCCCTGGCTTTGCAGTTCTCAGTCTGGTATTCCGTGCCTGGGTGGTGTTGGTGTGTCTAGAAGAGTGCGGCCATCAGGTCAAGGGAGGTTGT
>NW_008630232.1:14503-14896 GCF_000691845.1 Merops nubicus | reverse complement strand
TAGTGAGGCCACCTCGGGAGTCCTGGGACAGTCCTGAGTGCCAGAGACACACCTTGTCAGAGGCTGGCTGTCCCAGACCAGGAGCTTTGCTGTCTTTGGGATACTCATCCCCACCCACTGCTCCCACTCTGTGCTGCCTTACCCCAGGAGCCACTTTGTCCACAGAGGGGACCTTTTATCCTCAAACCCAAGCATTCATTTCATAGAATCATAGAACGTTTGGGTAGGAAGGGACCTCCAAAGGTCATCCAGTCCAACCCCCCTGCTGTGAGCAGGGACATCTCCAACCAGATCAAGCTGCTCAGAGCCTACTGTTCCCTACAGAAACCCTCCAGCTACCATCAGGTGGCAACGAATTCCAACCCAGGCTGCCCTCCAGGTGGGTCAGACTGG
>NW_008630232.1:0-14423 GCF_000691845.1 Merops nubicus | reverse complement strand
AGGAGGCAGGAGACCCCTCCTGCTCCCCGGTGCCTTGCCTGAGGTCCCACCCTGGCAGCCCCAGCTGTGCCACGGGGCAGGGGGAGGTCAGGCTGGGCAGCCCCAGCCCGTGGGCCAAACAGCCCCAGTGGCTCCGGCCCCCCCCCCCCCCCGGCCTTTTTTTTGCTCCCTGGCCACAAAGCCCTGGCTCCCTGGCCTGCTGGGTGACCCTGCTGCTCCCCTTCTGCTCTGCAGTTCCTTCCTTTATCAGATTAACTTTAATTAGTGAAATCAGAATCACATGGAGCAGGGAGGAAATGCTCCAACTGCAGCCCCCTGATTTTCGGCCATGGAGAAATAAAAGACAACCAAGGTGCATCCAGGCTGGGGGGAGGTTGGGTCCAGGAAACTCCTCTGCAGGTCATCAGCCTCCTGCCCACCCAGGGCATCCTTCTGCCAGGCTGCAGCCATGGCATGGGCAGGAGGGGAGAGGCCTCAAGGGAAACATTCAGGAGCTTGGGAGGAAGAGGATTTGGGTGGCATGGGCAAGGCCAGGCAGTGAGGGGGAAGCAAATCAGAGCCTGAGTCAAAATCCAGGAAGCAAGGATGCTGTGAGTGGACACTGGCAGCAGCTCCCTGTCCTTCACAAGCTTTACAATAATTTGTGAGACCTCTAGTGGCTCTGGCTGCTGTCCCACCTCAGCACCCAGCTGTCATGGAGGATCCACAAGGCATCCAGACTCCTCCTGCCTGCAAGGTCTCTGCCTTGTGTGGGCTGCAGAAGAAGGTGGTGGCCCATAACACTACACAAGCTGTGCAGCTGAGACCTTTAAGACCTTCAGGTCCATCCATTCCCCCAGCACTGCCAGGTCACCACTAACCCATGTCCCTCAGCACCACCTCTCCACCACTTTGGACACATCAAAGTCCTCTCAGGCAGAGTCTCAGGGCTCAGGCACCCAGCTGAACAAGTTGCCCCCAACCCAAAGCACCCCTGGGGAAGTCCCCAGGGCTCCAGCTCCAGGGAGGGAGTGTGAGCAAGCACATGCCACCTCATCTGAGTGCTGTCTGAAGGGACTTGCTGGGCCAGGAGGGCTCAGCTGATGGATGGTGATGCCAGCAGCCATCTGAGCCCTCCTCATGGGTTCCCCACTGCATGATCCCATGACCCTTTCTGTGCTTGCCTTTATCCATGTGGTTCCTGGGCCTCTCACAGGTGCATCTCACAGAGGAGGGCAGCAAACTGCCTCTGGCTTCTCCCAGAAATCCATTCCAGATGTCCTGGTCAGAGGAAACACAAGTTCTGAGGTAGTTCCCAGTCTATGAACACTCAGAGCACTTCCTACACAGATGAACAAAAAGCCTTTAGTGAAGCTACTCTTCTTTTTGACCTTCCTGTTCCCCCCCAGACTTGGTGATCTCATGAATAGCCTTAGTCTCTCCTTGCCACCCCTGTTCACACAAGGTTCAGAGTGTCCTTTGCTGCTGAGCAGCTTTCCTCAAAGTCTCTCTGTCCATCTGCTTTGAGGCCTTTCTTCTCCCCATCTCTGCTGAGACACCCTCTCCATACCCTCCTCCTGAGGACTGAAACCATCTTCTTGTGAAAAAAATAATATTCTTTTGCCCTACTCAGAGCTCTCCTTGACACGTTCCTGACAGTCACAGCCAATAGATTTGGCATTACTTTTATGACCTGTGTAAATTTGATCTTGGTGCAGCTTGTCCTGCTCCTGCAGGGGACCAAGGCCTCCAGTGACCATCCTTCATTGACAGGATGCCAGCACAGAATGACAGAACAGTCACAGGATCATTAAAGCTGAACAGCACTCCAAGATGATCAAGTCCAACAGCCAACCCAACACTGCCATGTAATAGCCAAGAAATTCTGCCTAATAGGCAAATCTAATTCTTCCTAATATGCATCTGGCTGGCCAAGCCAAGCAATCTGTTTATGGCTGTCCCACCCAGCCCTCCACGTGTCACCAAACACCAAACCCTCTTTTCCTGTAGCCAGATGCCTTAACTATTCTGTTTTTCACCCCAGCCACTTCCACAGCAACGTTAGCAGCAGAGCCTGCCAGCGCCAGGGCGAAGCACAAGGAATGCAGCTCAACATCCAAGCAATTAGCACAAGGGTTATTGTGCTGAAGGCATTCTTCATTTGTAATTATCTGAAGCTGCTGAAAAATTCCTCGGGCCGCCTCCAATCGGGTGCAGGAATCGAAGCCCACACACAGAATGGCAGCATGTGGCCAAGGCAGGAGGAGAAGCCCTTGGCCCACTCTCAGAGGGAGTTCCTGGGACTCCTTGGAGCAGTGCAGAGGCAGCTGCCTGCAGCTGAGCCCTGCCTGGCTGGGGTGGGCACATCCCCAGCTCACCCAGGAGAGATAAGGAGGAGGAAGGAAGCAGGAAACGTAGCTGCCTGTTCGGTCACACTGCTTAATTTGGGCCATGTTTCCTCTGATGGAAAAAAAAGATAATGACAAGAATAACTTCTGGGTCCTGTCTGGGGAGGGAGGGAAGGAATGGGGTGGGATTTTTTTGTTCAAATAGAAGAGCCACCTCCAAGTTAAATACACTTTGTAGGCAGATTTTCAGGGTGTTTAATGGGACGTGTGTATTGATTCACCACACTTCAGGCACAGCACACCCTGGGCATGTCAGCTTCCTGCAGAGAGGACAATAAATCCCATATAATTCAATAAATTGTCATCAAAAGCCAAATTACAGATCTACTTTCTGCTGTCAAGGGCACAGCAAAGAGGGCAGTGTACAGAAACAAGGAAATAATGCCTGTGGTTTACTTTTCTAAGTTTATTGAAACAGAGTTTTCTACTTCCTCAAGCTTTTTCAGCTGAAGAGGGGGAAGGCTCCAGCTCCCTTGCAGCTGCTTCTCTCAGGGCCTGATGCTTGAGAGCAGATGGAGCATCACCCCCCAGCCCAATATCTGTATGCTCTCCTGTGGACAGGAGCTAATGCAAGGTCTGCCTGACATGAGGCTCATCTGTGGAAGGTCTCTGGAGCCAGGTGCCATAAGCAGCCCCTGTCCCACAACTATGTTCCAGACCTTCATTTCTGGGACCTTTTTTATTGGTTTGGAATGAAAGATTTTTCCTCCAGTCTGACTGCAACAAATTCCCATCCTTCTTTGTTCCTTGGAGTTAAAATGGACAGATAATTAACCAGCTCTCCAAGTGAACAGCCTTGCCACGTTGCCTGACCAGTGTGTTCCTTCTGATTTACGTGCCTCTTGCTGGCCCCTCTGCCTCCAAGATCACCTCCAGACACCAGAAACTGCATAAAGTCAACACATTTTAAGCTGCCCAAGTCCTGGTGGTAGGTGGTGTAATAAGGATGAGATTTTCTCAACACAACAGAAAATGGACTTCATAGAATCATGGAATGGTTTGGGTTGGAAGGGACCTGAAAGGTCCTGTAGTTCCAGTCCCTGACTGTGGAAAGAGATGCCAGGTCTGTACCTGGCTGGAGTGGCAGGGGCTCTGACAGGGCAAAGTTTTCAGCTGTGATTGAAGCACTACAGAAAAAGTGCAACTCTCCTTCTGCATTAAAGAAGAGTTATTTTTGATTTAACTGGAGTCTGTTAGGTATCACAGAATGCTTTGGGCTGGAAGGGACCTTAAAGATCTAGTTCCAACCCCCTGCCATGGGCAGGGACACCTTTTTGGGCTTTTTACAGCATAAGAAAAAAGACATTATTATGGGAAAAAATGTTGGTATAAGGGGGGAGAGCAAGGGAGGCAACATTTCCTCAAGCTACAGATTTTAACCAGCTTTTAAAATAAGATTTGCTTTCTGAGCTGCTGAATAGGGCACATCTCTAGCACTGCAAGCCAAAAAATAGAGAAAAGGAGCTTTTTCCAAGACAGAAAAAACCCTTCTCTTCACCATTCCAGAGGAAATTGTTAGTGACAATGAGGCACAGTCTGTGAACTTCAAATTCCTTGCATTTGAAATGGTTTGGGTTTTTTTTTTTCCCCCCTCTTATGTTTTACTTCCAGCTCTGACCACCCACAAGGGGAAGGAAAGATGGAGAAGAGCACACAGCTTACACAGAAAGACCCTGCCACAAAAGGAGCCTTTCTTAGCTGTGCTGAGGAGGAGCTATCTCCTGTGACAGCTTCCAGGGTGTGGTCAGCACTGGAGCTTGGAGGTCAGAAGATCAGATCAACATTACCAGTTCTGGGAGTCCATCTCCAACATCACTGACTCAAAAATTAAAAATACCACATCTGAAAGGCTAAGGGTTTTTTTTTTCCACTCCCCTCCCACCACTTAAATAGGAAATCACAGATTCATAGAATTGTTCAGGTTGGAAAAGACCTTTAGGATCAAGTCCAGCCATTCACCTAACTCTACCAAGACCACTGCCAAACCGTGTCCCTCAGCACCACACCTACAGGGAACACTGAAGTTCAGAACATCCTGGTGTGGGTGTACTGATAAACCTGAACTCCTAAATCCCACCCCTCTGCGACTCACCTGAGTGCCCAGCACAGAAAAAACTGTCATTTGCACTTGAACAACAAAGATTTGCTCAAGTCCAGTAGGATCATCCTCCCATTTCTACAAAAACAGCATTATCTCTGCAATCCTAAATCAAAGAGTCCTCGATTAACTAATATTGCTCCAAACCTTAATGAAAAGACCTGCATCCATGTTTAAAGAGGCACCTGGCTGAAGCCACAGTTCTGATCTGAAAGGGTGGTTTCTGTCCCAGGGTTCATTAACCACCATCCATGTTTCCTGCTTTCCAAGGAAACTGCTGTGGAAAATGACTGGTAGGGACTTTGGTCTCCTGCAATGGAAAAATTAGGTAGTGAGGGGGTCCCTGGGCCTGGTTTGTATCACCAATTAAAAAATAAGGGACCAGTGATAGCTCCACTCCTCTGGCATGGGGAAAAGGAGTTCACTTTGATATATGATATCCATGGGTATTTCCTCATAAGCTCCAAACCAGAGAAGTTCTTATTAAGCCCTTGGAGATGATCAGCTGCAGACAAGTGGGAAAAGAACTTGGAAAAGCCACAGCTGAAAGTTTCTCCTTTTGCTTGTGTTCAGAGGATGAGCAATCCTGGTTGCTAGGCTGTCATCTGCCAAGCACACTCCCTTTGCTCAGTTCTGTCTCCCAGGGAAGGCCAAAGGGGAGGGTGAAATTGGGAATACTCTTCCCAGGTAACGAGGAGACTGTTTGGATGCTTGAGCAATACCCTTGGTGTAAGAACCAGAGGAACTCCAGAGAAATCTCATTCTTTCTGGAGGGAACAAACAACTCTTGTTATTCTAATTGAATTATTGCACTAAAGGGCAACTGGAGTTGGAGCCCAAGCACCAAAGGTTCTTGTTTTCCCCTCCATGCACAGCATTGCTGGTTTGGAATACCATGTCCCCACTGCACTCTTGTGTTTCTGAAGCCTTTGCTGTTTAACTGGGTTATTCTCCTGCACCTGGGCCAGAGGTTTTGGACAGAGCTGAGCCCACCTCAACAGCAGTGTCTGTAGCTCCTCACTGCTGCTCCACTGCCCTGACTTGGTTGCTCCTGGCCCAGCCTGAGACCCACAGCTGTAGGAGCTGGCAAGCTCAGAAATCAGGCCAAGGAGAACTTGAGGCTGCAGCACTGCAAAGAGTTGGGAATGTAAGGTGGGGAAAACAAAGGAAAAAATGCTGCATCCAAGGAGCATGGGAGTTATGAAGCCAGTGTCACCTGAGAAAGAGGCTGTGACCATGGCACACTGTCCCACAGAGCCATGGGACACAAGTCCAGGCTCTGCCACCCTCACAGCAACAAATTCTTTCCTCCTGCTCAGGTGGAACCTCCTGGGTTCCAGTTGGTGCCCATGGCCCTTTGTCCTGTGGCTGGGCACCACTGACCAGAGTCTGGCCCCAGCCTCTTGAGACTCACTCTGTCAATATCGATAAGCATTGATCAGATCTCAGAAAAAGGTTACAATAAGGTGAAGTTCAATATAAAGGTGCAGCAAGTTGAAGTGGCTGCCAGATAATTGGGTTGGACAAGACCTCCAGAGGTCCCCTCCAACCTCTCCCACTCTGGGATTGATTCTGTGAGGGTGCTGGGCACCTTTTCCTGCAGTTTCCAAGAGGTGTTGCCCATGGGCTGCGAGGTCACAGCTCCCCTCAGCACCAGAGGTGCAGGGGGGTGCTGCTCCCCCATCTCCCTTGCACCACATCTCACACCTCCTACAGTTCCCTGGCACACAGAAGCAGCTTTTTGGTCCCTGACATCTGGGTTACAGAGGAACAAGTTTGTGAACACGTGTTTAGGTCTGTGTGTGGCTCAGGAACACGTCTGAGCACGTGCTAGAGGGAACAGCCAGCTGGACACACGCTGGGCATGCAACAGCCAGAGCTCACAGGGGGTGCCAGCACAGGGGACAGCCCCTGCTGCTGCCACCCTGCCCAGCACACACAGCCAAGGGCTCCTCCACCCCCTGCAGCCTGGCACTGGCAGCACCTCCCACCCAACTGCTCTGGAGCTGCCCAAGAGGTGCAGGGCCCCCAGGGGGGGGGCCACAGAGCCCTGCCCCTGCCCCTGCCCCTGCCCCTGCCCCTGCCGGCTGTGGGGAGCAGCTGCTGACCCCACGGGAAGGGGATCTCACTGCTGCTGGGACACCTGATGACAGGGGGAGGGAGGGCTGCAGTGAACTCCTTCCATCCTCCTGATGCAACACGAGTGCAGACACATTGCTTTAATATCTCCTTTGTAATTCATTTCCTCCAGGAAAGGCTGAGGACTCGATGCTTTATGTGTCTCTGGGCTCATGCCAGAGAGCTACTTGCAGCCTCACCCATCTGGAGTAGACAGGGGTCATTAGGAGCTCTGATCCAGCTCTTGTATCCTCTCCAAGATGGGCATTAGCCCGTGGGAGCATGCAGAGCTAGCCTGCTGCTCTAAGAACTGATGCTTGTTGATGTGGTTTACACCACAGCCTTTCCCTTTTCCCATCATTAAGACCTTGTCCTTCTCAGGCTGTGTCCTGATGTCTTGCACCCCACCAGTGAGGAGCCAAGGTCAGATCTGTGGCTGAGAAGGGCTCCTGTCTAACACATCTCCAAAAATATCCATGAACAAATCCACAGCAACACATCCCAGCTGCTCACAGTGGACAGCACCTGCAGCTACAGGCTCAGCACGGACCTCTGCAAGGAGGGAGCAGGTTCTGCTTCCACTGCACCAGCCAGCTCTCACCTCCAGAGGGAAACCCCACGGCCCGGGCTCAGGGACTGCCGGGTCTCCTTGGCAGAGCCTCCTTCCCAGACGTTTTAGGGGGCTAGGAACTCACCCAAACCTAAAAAAACCCTGGGGACCAGCATGTATCTTAGAGGGAACAGGTAACAGACCAAGGCCCTCTCGAAGGGAGTGGCCGTGCAGTGAAGATCCTGCTCACACCATGCTCCTCACTGCCCACATCCCCCTGCCAGGAGCACACCCCTCCCTGCCAGGAGCACACCCCTCCCTGCCAGGAGCACCCCAGGCTGCTGTGCCCTCCTCTCTCCAGTGCTGCCAGGAGCACTGCAGAGGGTGCCAGGCTCTCCCAGACTCTGTCCCTGCTCCGTGGTGCAGTGGGGCATGAGGTAAATGATGGTTGGAGCTGGTCTGTGCCCCAGGAGCCTGGATGAAAGTCCATTACCTGTGCCTGTGGCACTGACCAACACCTGCAGCATGACATGGTGCCAGCACTGGTGTCCCTGCAGGGAGAGGAGACTCTGCTGCTGCCTCCCAGAGCTGGTGCCATCTGGTTTGGGACTTACTGTGGAAAATACCAGGACTGCAAGTTTTCCATTAGAGCCTTACTGCCACGAGGCTCCATGGAGGAGTCAGGCCCTGTAAATTGAATTTATTTGGAAATGTACACGGCCTGTGAAGCAGCTCAGCTTGTCTTTTAACTGCCTCTGTCTGTGCTGGGTATGTTGATGGAAACATTTAACCCATTTAGCTGGGAGAGTTTGCTCCAAGGGCTGCTGACACTGCAGAGCCAAGTGTCTGCCTGTACAGCATGGCCAGGGCTGGCAGCCAGCCCTCCCCTACAGGAGCTGCTTCTCAAATCAAATCTGGGCTGAGAAAAAGCTTTTCTGACATCATGAACCCCATCAGGCCAGATAAGGTCTCCAGCTGTCAAAAAACACCAAACCCTTCACAAGGTAGCACTGCCAAATATCACAAATTGGGCATATCCTGAAGAGAAGTAGTTACAGGGCACCTCAACCAGTTCTTAGAGCATTTAAAGGTTTCTGCTTTTTCCTTTGGAGTTAGCTTGACTTAGAGATACTATTTGTAAGCCAGCCTCATGAGGAGTCTCCACACAGCTCCCTAATATCACTGCTCTGAATTCCAGAGGTCAGCTCAGTCCCTGCCAGGCAGATGAGCATCACCCAGTGCTGTGTTCACTGCTGGACTTGATCACCTGGAAGGTCTCTTCCCACCAAACCCATTCTATGACTACATTCCCTCTTAACACCTTACCACATCTCCCCAAGGCCTGACAGCACTTGGCAAAGCCCAGAGTAAGAGAGTAACCTTCTCATGCCCAGAGTAAGAGAGTAACCTTCTCATGCCCAGAGTAAGAGAGTAACCTTCTCATGCCCAGAGTAAGAGAGTAACCTTCTCATGCCCAGACCCACTTGTGACTTACAAGACTGAGAAATGGCCTTTAGTTCATGCACCCACTGCCCCCTCCAGACAGCCTAGACACTGCTCCAGCATCACCAGCCTGGGTGGATTTCTCTTTTATCCTTGGCAATATAAAGTTATTTAGTTTGTGCTGCAGAGCATTGGTTCTGTTTTCAGTTACCTGTCAAGCTCTAACTCAAGCTTTGGAGAATCTGATGTTTCTCCTGGATCCACTGGTGGAATCACAAGCTGCTCCTGCAGACTGGGATGCTTCTAACTCAATCCTCACACAAGGTCACTGCAGGAGAAACAGAGGCTGTCAGTCTTGGCCTGTGAGAACACAACAGGCTTTGACTCACATGGAAGAGGTTCTAGTCAATAACTTCCCTTCAGACCTTCTCTGGAAGGCACAATCCCAGTTCAGCCACAGAATAAAACTGCTAAAAATGATTTACATCTGTGAGTTTGCCAAATCAATGTTATGGTTGGTTTGTCATTCCCAGTGGAAACAACACCAGGTCTAACAGGTTGGGCAATGTGATGAACCCTGAAGCTGTTCACTGAGATGCACCAAGGAACTGGCCCCTCACCCTACAGCCTCCTTCAGAGGGTTGCTGAGACACCACAATGGTCAAGTTACTGGAAGTTCACATCTCTTCTTGTGGCCCTGTAATTAGCTAGAAAGTGCAGAGTTAATAGTCCTAAATGAACTAATGAATGTGGTTAACTACGACCTAACATCACCCTGTACCTCCAACTAAACCTGCCTCAAAAGGAGATTTCCCAATCAAGCCCTTGTTCTGGAAGCACCTCAATGTTTGAAGGTCAGCATTGCTGTAAAATTGTCTCTCCTGCAGTTTTTGAACCCTTCTGGTGCAGGTTTGCTCTGTGCTGGAGGCAGAAGCAGATGACACAAAAAGCTTTTTGTGCTTAGACAGGATACTGCAGTCTCCAGGCTGTGAGACTCATCTGGGTCATGTGCACAAGGAGGGGCCTGATGGCACTGGCAGCATGGAGACCAGAGCTTGATCAAAACACTTCTATGTCTCCTTGCAATCCCATTTATCCACCAGGCTGGCTTGGAGAATTGAATATGGGACCTTTTTAAAAGGAGTCTTCCTTGAGAGAAGTTGTGATGTGTGTTTTGCTGCTCTGAGATGAGCAGCTCTTTGAACAGGCTACACCACAGCCTTCATCTCCATTACTGCTGGCCCTGGGGATGGGTGCAAGGGGGAGGGATTCCCTTTCTTACCCCATTCTTAGTGTCTTCTGCCCTACAGGAAAACCCTCAAGAAGCAGCCCAGCAGTTCTTTCACTGTTCTCAGCAGATGGAGGAGAGAAGTGATGAGTGAAATGCCCTTTTAGACCACTGGTGTTTGTTACCAGGTCCAGCACCAGCCACCACCTTTTGCTCCTGCAGGACACTGAACATCTCCTAAAGCACCTGTCTCACTGTGCAGTCCCACAGAGAAATGAGCTGTGGTGGAGACTTCCTCCTGAGCCTCACGTGGTTGGCCTCATGCCACAGAGCATCAGATTGGCTGCTTCTAAATATAACCAAATGCTAGTTCTATATTTATTTAACAGTTAGAAGAAAAACTCCAACGTTGACCACATTTGATTTGCAACTTTCTGTGGTTGGGATATCCACAGTCTGACTGGAGCTGGAGGTTTTTGTAAACCTCAGTTTGGATACAGAATTTATCAGCTGAAGATGACTTGGGATGAGGAATCGTGCCCAGCAGTGGAAAGTCAAGGAAAATGCTGAGTTTAAGAGAAAATTCCACCAAGATATTTCATATGAACACTTGTCTGAACATTTAAGTGAATTGGCTCAAGGAACAGTTATATTTTGTCTAAAATTAAATACCACTTCTTTCTAAAACAACACCCACAAAAGCAGAGGGAAAGAAGACCTCACAAAGTCACCTGGATCATCTCCTGCCCAAAGGCAGTGGGAACCACCTCTTACTTCCACCCACAATGAACAGAAGGGGACTGGGCTGAAAGATTAGGGGCTTTTTTTTTCCCCACCAGTATTTAAGCAAATAGAAGTTACCTTTCACTTGGTGTGGTTCCAAACAGACTCTGGCTTCCTCCTTGCCCATGGTTCATGTGTTGGGCTGGTCAAAATCCCAGGTCATCTTCATTCCCAGTCACAGTACATCAACAAACAACTTCTCTTCCTCAAAAGAGAAAATAAAAACATTCACTTTCCTAGAAATCTGTAACCAAATGAAGTGTAAGAGAGTTGCTCTGTTTCTTTTTGTATATTAAATCTAAGCTCAGCCCTTTCCTGTTTCAAGTTACAATGGCCCTGGCTGAGTTTTTTTGAAAGATTTTTCTTTTTATAAATTCACCTCTTGCTATTTCCCCCCTTGTGCAGTGTTTTTTTTTTTTCTCCTGCATAGTGAATTTGTGCCTTTTATGTATCTTAATATCGTTGCATTTTCACATGTGTCTTTTCTATTGGTATTTAAAGCAGTTGAAAGTTTCTGCCCTCTTTAATTCCCTCCCTGGTGCCATTTTATTGCCCTGATTAAGCAGCAGTCCCTTGGCAGCAGCAGGGAGAACGTGAGCTCGCCCATCACATCCACTGAGCTGCCTCTTGCTGGAATTAAGATTAATTCTGGTTGTCAGCGCAGAACTAAACTCACAAACGTCCATTTCCCCTTTCCACGTCTTTTGCTGTCAGAATAAATTGCATAATCATCACTTAATACCAAGTTCTTGTTTCCCTAATAACACGCTGAAGCCAAAGGTTTGCCAAGGGGAGCCCGAGGAAAACACGAAACCCGAGAGGGTGAATGTGAGGTGGGAAAGTGCAGCCACGGTGCTGCTGGTGCCACAGCCTGAGTGAGACCTTCACAGGGACCAGCAGGGCAGGGAGGGGACCCTGCCCCTCTGTGAGCCCCCCCTGCAGTGCTGGGGCAGCTCTGGAGTCCTCAGCACAGCAGAGCCAGGGACCTGCTGGAGCGGGGCCAGAGGATCCCCAGCAATGCCCCGAGGGGGGAACCCCTCTGCTGGGAGCCCAGCAGGAGAGAGTTGGGCTGGGGCAGCTGAGAGGAGAAGCCTCCAGCTGGGGAGACCTGCTGGGGGCTGCCAGGGGCCTGGCACAAAGCTGGGGACAGAGTTTTGAGCATTGCATGATCAGGAACTGTGAACCTGCCACCTCTCCAAACAGGGCTCCTGGGCCAAGCTGCCTGCCAACGTTCAGCACATAGCCAGGGCCCAGCCACAGCAGTGGTTCTACCACCCAAAAAACTTCCCCTGGCTAAGAAATGGGATCAGGAGAAGGAGAGGAGACCCCCGGGTTGAAATCAGAACAGACTGAGCACAACAGCCAAACCAAAGCCACTACAAAGCACACCAAGCCCCACTCACCCCAGCGCACGCAGGGTGCTCACAGCACCCAGGGAAACACCCTCAGGAGCAGGATGGGGAGTGAGCTCCTCCCAAGACAGGAAGAAGCAGGAGCAGAACACCCTGAACCCTCTACAACCCTCCCCCTCGGTGCTGAGCCTGCCTCTGTAGGCAGTGGGGGGCGGCTGCCCTGGCTCCTGCCCCTCCCAGCTCCAGCTGGGGCTGAGGGAGCTGCCGGCAGCCTGCAGACCGTGCCTGGCCCAGGGGTCCCTCCCAGCCAGGCCAGACACTGCCCTGCTGCCCTTCTGCCCCCTCTGCCCCCGCCTGGCACCCCAGCAAGTGGCACCGGGAGAGCCCTGTGACACCCAGGAAAGGTCCCTGCAGGGATGTCTGCCTCCACTTTAGACAAACAGAAATGCAGCCTTCTCTTTTCATCTCCCTTCTTTTTTTTTTCTAAAGATCAAAATTTTACCATTAAAAGTAATTTTAAAAAATCTTCAAAGAGAAAACTCATTATTTCTTCTATGGAAAGTCAGTATTGTAGCTTCCAGCTCTTAACCTGACGTGTATACTCAACACCTGAGTCACCTTCATCAGCCTTTCCACTCTCCTAAAGCTAAGGAAATTTAGCACTTGCCAAAAGAAAAAAGAAGAGGAAAAAATTAAAAAGCTCAATTCTAAGGCAGGCCAGTGCCGTGCTTGGCTCCTGCAGGTGTGACAGCTCTTCCCCAGAGCCCACGACAGGGGAGCCCTTTGCAGAGGCAGTGGGTGCTGGGTGCCCTGTTTTCTTTCCAGCTTGGCTCCCTTGCCTCGGTCCCAGCCCCTGGTGAGGTGCTCTGGGGAGCTGGTACGTGGCAGGAGGGAAGGAGAGCAGGGGTGACACTTTGCAGAGCACGTGGTCCGAGCTCAGGCTGCCAGCTCCCTGCTTCCCCACCAGCAGTGCTCCCCAGCCCCTGCTCCCCAGGCCCCCAGCGACTTTCAGGGTCACCCAGTCCAACCCCCCTGCAGGGACAGGGACATCTGCAGCTAGAGCAGGGTGCTCAGAGCTCCATCCAACCTCCCCTGGGATGGTTCCAGGGGTGGGGCAGTGACCACCTCTCTGGGCAGCCTGGGCCAGGGGCTCACCACCCTCAGCACAGAACATTTCCTCCTTTTAGCTAGTCTAAATCTCCCTCTTTTAGTTTCAAACCATCAAACCAACCATTTCAAACCAGCTTCCACAGCTGATACTGGTTACACCTGGCTCTGCCCTTCCAAGGGTGTGTGACCACCCCTCACCTCTTTGGGCCACCAGTTTTGCTGGCCAGGGGCACTCACATGCTCTTCAGCCTTTGCTTCCCCAGAACCAAGCTTCTTTTTGCTCCTGGGCTTTTTCCTTATATTAATAAACTTATTCATGGAAAAGGGCCCCCTGTGCTGAGCTCATCTGTTTCTGAAAGCCTTTTCTTGCACAGATGGGTTAAACTCCAGGGAAAACAAATATTTGTGTCATCTCAGAGTCACAGTTTTCTGTTTAGGAACGAGGGCTTCTACTGGTGCCTGTTGATGTCTACTTCTATGTTCTATTGTCTACGGCTTCGTTCTATATGGGCACTAAAAAAACCTGTCTTGTTTTGTCTGAGGAGATACCAGGGAGAGATTCAAGCTTGAATTAGGTTTTGGGTTAGGTTTTGGGGTTTTTTTTTTGCCTGGACTTAAATCAATTCCAGACTCTATTAATTTGAGCAAGTGCCCTCGGTCCCACTGCCCGGCCATCCAGAGCTATTGTATAACAAGTAATTGGTCTCTACGTCCCCCTCAATCAGGGGAGGCAGCCACAGACATGGGGCTGGCAGTGGGGGGGGTGCAGCCCAGCCCCTCCCGGGGTGCCCGCCCGGCTCCTCGGCGAGGAGGGAGGGTGAACAGTTCAGAGAGATTAGGAGCCAAAAGGTAAATAAACATCAGTGCCCCCAGCCCCGAGCGGCGAGGGCTGGGCTGGGGCAGGAGGGAAGCGGGGCTGGGGGTCCCCAGCGAGGGCTGGAGGAGAGGGATGGGTGTCCCACCCGAGGGCTTCTGCTGTCCCTCACGCAGAGGGACCGGCCACAGCTCTGGGGATGGTGCCAAAAATGTCCTTACCACCTTGTGGGGGGACGTGTCCCCTCCAGAGGTGTCCTGGTGCGGCCCGAGCAACACGGGGCTTGCAGGGAGGCACCATGTTGGGCCCACCCTGCCACGGATGCTCTCCCTCAGGCTGGGATGGGTCTGCACGTAGCGACCGCCAGGCTGGGGAGCGGAGACCTTAGTTACTGGCAAAAAAAACTGTGAGCTCCCCACTTCATCAAGAGCAGGGGGCAGACGGAAGATGGAGGCGAAGGGGGAAAGAGGAGGAAGCGTGGCCGTGGAGAGTGCAGGAAAAGGGGAAAGGAGGGAGAGAGGGGACAGCTCTCGGGGCGTG
>NW_008630231.1:14893-16070 GCF_000691845.1 Merops nubicus | reverse complement strand
ACGGGCAGCGCGGGGCTGCGGGGGACAGCGATTGGGGGTGGGGGGTGCAGCAAGCACGGTCCTGTGCAGAGCTGGACAAGGGGTTAAGTCACATAGAATCATAGACCGCGTTGGGTTGTGAAGGGACGCTTAGAGGTCATCTAGTCCAACTCCTCCCTGCAGCGAGCAGGGACATCTTTCACTAGATCACATGGCTCTGAGTCCGTCCAGCCTGGCCTTGAATGTTTCCAGGGATGTGGCATCTACCACCTCTCTGGAAAACTTGTTCCAGTGTTTCACCACCGTCATTATAGAAAATATCTTCC
This sequence comes from Merops nubicus, assembly GCF_000691845.1. Lineage (NCBI taxonomy): Eukaryota > Metazoa > Chordata > Aves > Coraciiformes > Meropidae > Merops > Merops nubicus. The sequence goes on along the minus strand of NW_008630231.1, from coordinate 15,765 downwards.
TGGTAGCTAGTCTAAATCTACCCTGTTTTAGTTGAAAACCATTAGTGCTTGCCCTGTCACAACATGCCCTGCTAAAAACAGTGTCTCCATCTTTGCTACAGGCCCCCTTTAGGTACTGAAAGGCCACAATAAGGTCTCTCTGGAGCCTTCTCCAGGCTGAACATCTCCAGCTCTCCAGCCTTTCTTCATAGGAGAGGTGTTCCAACCTTCTGATTGTTTTTGTGGCTCTCCTCTAGACCCACTCCAACAGGTCCAGGTATTTCTTGCGCTGAGGACTCCAGAGCTGGACAGGGTACTCCAGGAGGGGTCTCACCAGAGTGGAATAAAGGGGCAGAATCTCCTTCAGCCTGCTGGCCACACTGGTTTAGATGCAGCCAGGATACAGTTGGCCTTCTGGGCTAACCTACATGCTGTAGTCATCTCCTGATGATTGACATGTGTTCTTGCCTGTTAACTGTTGTGTCCACATACCTTGTGTGCATTTTCAGCATTTCTGTGAGGCTGGGAGCCTATAGCAGTAACACGATTGCTTTGCAGTGTGCCTGATGTTGCAAGGTTTAGTTCTGTGGAAATTCAGGAAAAGTGAAGAAGTGACTGCAAAAAAGAGCTGTGTAGCTCAGAGGGGGTCATGTCAGTATGGCAGGAAGAAAGAGGTGACTGCAATAGAGGTAGGAGCTGAATGAAGAGGAGTTGGCAGCAGTGGCTGGTGAGCAGGGCGGAGGACAGGCAGCACCATGAAAGAAAAGTGATAGGAAGTCTGAATGTCCTCTGAAGCAAGGAGGTGACAGCCAGGGTCAGAACGGTGGGCCAGGGAAGCCCCTTAGCCTGAGTTAATGATCTCAGCCTATTCCCCCCACATTTGCTGCTCTTTT
>NW_008630231.1:0-14862 GCF_000691845.1 Merops nubicus | reverse complement strand
CTTTCCCCAGCAAGAACTGAGGCATATTCTTTGCTGCCCTGCCCCCCTGCAGATACCGGTGCTTGTGGCAAAATGGTTTAGACTCTTAGTTACCTTTCTGGTTGGGGCTGTAATTTTCAGCATACCATTCCGATTAACTAATGCCTCATAGCCCATGCAGGCTGCTGAAGTGTGATAAACTGAGACCTTGAATAGCAGCCCGCTGCACCGACAGAAATAACTGCAGAAAGTATAAAGCAGTAGAAAATTTGTTCCAGTAACCCACTTCCTACATTATTTACTGATACCATTTTTTTACCCCTCTAGCATCTGGAGACTTGTATCTGATTTAGCTGATGGCAAAGCAGAAAAAGGGCCAAGGAAAACCATTTTGAAATGATTTCCTGGTGCGTAGGGAAGATTTCTAAGGATCTGAGTGCCACTGTTGTGCTCCTTGGAACCAGTGAGAGAGGTCTTAGGTTCAAGTCAGGGAAGCGTGAATTGAAGGGTGTTAGCAAATAACGCTGGAAGGCTTTGAAAATGTGCTGGACCCAAGGGAGATTAGTGGGAAGCAAAAGGAGTGGTGTAAGGGCCACATCCTGCCCTGTGATGAGGTTGCTTTGTGTTGCCAGAGCAACACTGTAGAGCTTGGTCCTTGGAGTATTTCTTTGCTCATGGCTTGGAGCTCCCGTCGAGACTGCCAGAAGTCATTAGTGCAGAAGACAAGGAAGGAGAGAAGGCTTTTACATTCTGCTCCATAACTAACTCCCAGTGTCCAAAACAACATAAAATAGAAATATTCTAGTGCTACCCTGTGACGTGGTGGATGTCTGGGTCATAACAGATTCTTTGTGTCACATCCTTGGTCTCCTCTGAGCAGGACTTAACCTGGTGACCAGAAGGAAATCGAGTTTAACTTTTGGAATATTAAATATTTTACACAGACTGTCTTCTGGCAGTGGCCTGAACTAGATTTTCCCCTAAGGGATATCAGAGCTCATTTATCTCTTCAAATTTAAAGCTGGTGAAAATCACTGGGCTGATGGCTGAGGAGTCTCGCATGTCCCGTTCCACTCCAGAAGTGACTGTTAGTAGCGATTCAGTTTTAAGACACCTCCTGCCAGCTCTCACATTGCAGGGCTCACTGCCCTCCTGCTGCCTTTGTCACAGCAGGCTCTGGGGGTAACTGCATACCAATAAAGTATCCCACTTCTGTCAGGCTCCATGAAGGGGCTGCTGGCAGCAGGAGCTTGACAGCCTGTTCCCTGGTCTGTGTGTATGGCTGTGGTGGGGCACATGGTTCCTGTGTCTGAAAACAGTGCTGGCTGCATGCAGGGAGCATGAGAGCAGCCTCTGATGAGCTGCTTGCAGATGCTGCCCTCTTTTGTGTGGAGCCACGTCCTCGGGAGACCACAGGCCCCTTCATGCAGAGTGGATTTCCGTGGAGACAGGAGGGAGCAGTGCACAGTGTGCCGTGAGGTCTGTGCAGACTGGTGTTAGCAAGGGGTCTCCAAGGTTTGCATTTCACATCCAACATGCACAAAGTGACGTGTGGCTGCTCCCTTCTAGGAGACAGAAGAAGACGGCTTCTCATACCGTGATGGAGCTGGAGAACACCATGGATGGCAGTCAGGCTGGGCAGCCTCTTTTGTGCCCTTCCCATCCCAGAGAGGAGCTACGGCTGTTCTGTGAGCAGTGTGACCAGCCTGTGTGCCGGGAGTGTGTCGTGGACAGGCACCAGCAGCACCGATGTGACTTCACCAGCAACGTCATCCACAGACACGGGGACGCCCTTCGGGAGCTGCTGAAGAGCACCCAGCAGCACGTGGGCACTCTAGAAGGTGTGCTGGGCCAGATTGATGCCATGGGTAGTGCCGTCCAGAGTCGCGCAGAGGCCGTGGCCACGGAGATCTCTCTGTTTGCCAGTGGGTACGTGACAGCCATTGAAGAGCACCGGGACCGGCTGCTGAAGCAGCTGGAGGACTTGCAGGTGCAGAAGGCAAACCTGCTGCACTTGCAGAAGGCCCAGCTGCAGCAGCTGCTGCTGGACATGAGGACAGGGGTGGAGTTCACGGAGCACTTGCTGACGAGCGGCTCAGACCTGGAGATCCTCATCACCAAAGGGGTGGTGGCCAGCCGGCTGACAAAGCTGAACAGCATCGCTTACAGCACCCACCCCAGCGTGGACGATGGGATCCACTTCTCTCCTCAGGAGAGGGCAGGGCAGTGTTGCGGCTATGAAGTTTTTGGGGCCATTCTCAATAAAGTGGTTGATCCAGCCAGGTGTACCCTGCATGGGGAAGGTAATGGGGTGCTGTACAACAGTAGAGTGGGGACACGCCGCCCCCCAACATCACCTCTTCATTCTCTGTGCCCATGTGGTGTGCAGCTCAAGGCACTGCTGGCTCCCTGCTGACCTGGCACTGACAAGAGGCACAGGGGTACAGTGGGGTGGATCCCTGCCAGAGCCTGTGTCGCTTGCTGAGTACTTCTGGCAGTTGTGCTGGGCAGGGAGGTGGGGACCTCTCCCCAGCCAGCTGTCACGGTGTCCTGGAGCTGCCCTCGGCAGCATCACTGACCTGAGCACGAGGGGAGGTGTGAGGAGAGCAACCTCTGTAGGCCAGAACACCACAGCTTACTTGGGGGGATGGCTCCTGCAGTGGCGTGATACCATCTGTGCCCACTGGCCCCAGCTTTTCTACAGCATGGCTGAGATGGATCCCCTCTCTGGCTGAGCAGATTCCCCTTGGAGCTTCTGCTGAGACTGCCATGGGAATAACTGGTGTTGATGGTTTCATGGGTGTTTGCTTATTAAGGACTTGGAGGAGGGCCAGCAAACAGATAGCATTCAGACCAGCCCACTGAGCACAACCAGCTCTGGTCAGTAGTGACCTGCACAGGGTTGTTCGATCCTTTCTGTCCCAAACTCTAAGTGCTGACATATCTGGGGCTCCACGCTGCACAGTGTGGCTGTTCCTTCTCCCTCTTGGTTGCATGGTGCACCTTGGGGCCTTCTGAGGAGATGCCAGCTGGGCAAAGTGGGGCAGGCAGGAAGACCACCCTGGTCCATACAGGTCTCTGGACTGAGCGTGCCCAACACCTCCCAGCACCTATGGCTGTCTACCCTCTCTTGGCCCCCAGTGATACCTTCTCCCTGTGGAAGGAGCTGTACACCCACTCTGGCAGCAGTCCTGTGTATGCTCTGATGGGACTGCAACACTGCAAAGTCGATGGGAGGTGGCAGTCATGGCTGGTGTGAATCCCTTTTGGTCCTGTTTCTCTGCCTTGCAGATCTCCATAGTGCCCGTCAGAACCAGCTGACTGGCTTTACCCTGCTCTGCAATGACACCACGGGGGAGCAGATGAGGAGAGGAGGCGAGGCCGTGTGGGTCACCATCACCCATAAGGACAAGAGGGACTGGTGGGTATTTCACCTGAGAACTTCCCAGTCACTGGCTTTGCCTTTCTGCCCCCCTTACCCTGGCTCCCTCCTTGTTTGGGTGGGTAGGAGGATGTGCTTCATCAGGTGGGTCAGAATCTCTAGGGGAAAAGGCACTACTGTTTTTCCTTCTGGTATAGCAGTGCTTCCTACTGGTTGTATTTGGCTGTGTGGAGTGTGGCCATGTTGGCTTGGATTTTTATTCAATCTGAATGATTTGGGACTTTTTAAAGGATTCAACTCTCAGTGGGTGTTATACATTGTCAGAGTGAGCTGTTGCTCCTTCCCACCCCTACCAGCAGACAGCTAAGGCTCCTCTTTTGTTAACACCTGATGAGGGTAAAATATTGCAACCCCAGTATGACTGTCTAGAGTCAAACAGACAGCCCACCATGCCCAGGAACCTCTGACAGTGCCTAGTTCATGTTCTGGGGAAAAAAAGTCTGTGTCAGGCCTTCATCATGCTTTATCTTGTAGTTGCAGTGTTGAGTGCTTTGACATGATTGGAGCTTCTCTAGCAAAAGGAGGAAAGACCACACTTGAGCTCCAAAGTGTTTCCACGATGAAAATGACAAAAAAAAATTATTTTCTGTCTCCAGGCCACACTTGTTACTATGAAGCAGCCAGACAAAAATGCAGAACTCATTCATTAAGAAGAGCAGTTCTTAAGAAAAACATCTGCTCTGTTTAATAGTATGTACAGTATAGCTGGAGCAAGATGCCAGCATAACTCATTCCTTCAATGTCATTGGTGGGATGACCTGATGACAAAAGGGACAGGATGCTAAAACTCCTTGATATGGGGGAGCATCGTCAAGGCATACAGAAACAGCACTTGCCACACAGATGCTTGCCAAAAGACCATCTTTGTTCAAAAATGTTGTTCCAATGTACCTTGCTTCCTTAGGTGGACGTGTGACACAGGATTATGTGGGTTTTGCTTGGTGGGGTAGAGGTCGCTGTGGCCACAGTAACTCAATTTCTCGATCTTGCACGTATGCAGTTGCGACATCCGTTGCTGAAAGCAGCCTGGCTTTGGCTGGAGCACAGCAGCTACAGAAGAGCACCAAGTATCACCACACAGTTCACAGCAGGAAATGATGGAGGCAGCTGTGTTGATGTGCAGTGCTGGGGTCTGGGGAGTACAGCCTGCAAACCTGGAAGATTATAAACTGTCATGTCGTGGGGCACAAGGAGCTAATTAGTGGCGATTAGGAAGAACACTTTCCCCTATGCAGAGCTACCTGGTAATCATCTGTGGAAAGCTCTCCCCATCTTTCTGTGAAGCAGGCAATCAGTCACTAAGGAATTAGCTGATGCTTTCTCCCTGGCACTCTGTCCACCAGGGTTCCTTGTGAAACCCAGTGAGCTTCATTTGGAAAAAGAGGGTTCCTCAGCAGAGACCTTGAACTCCTCAGAGCACTGAAGAGAAGAGGTGGGGTCAGTGCATTTGGGACAGTGGTTGAAGTGTTTCAGACCTGCCCAATTTATGTCCTGACTTATTCATAGGCTCTTCTGGAGGTAACTGCTTTCTGAAGCTGTGAGTTGACTCTTTCTGAAGGCTCTTACTTGTTGGGATAATCTGACCTGCAAGTGTGCTGTCTTTGGCATATTCTGCTCTCTCAGAGCTCAGGGTTGCTACAAATCCTTGCCGTGCAGCTAGCTTTGTGTGACTTCCTTTGTATGGTTATCACAGCTCCCAGTACCAGGGGTGTGTGTGAAAGCTGCCTGGTGCTTGAGCATCGCTCCTGCATCCTGTTAAGCTCACTTGAGACCCACAGCTGCTGAGCAAGGCTGAGGGTGAGGAGCTGACCACAAACCTAGGCCAAACAGTGGTTCACATGCAAAGCAATTTTCAGCCAGTCACTGACCTCTTGGATTTCCCTCTGTTTGTAGTTCAGTCAAGCCAACAGTGTGTGATAATGGTGATGGGACCTACCATATTTCCTACAGCCCTGAGGAGCCAGGCTTATACACTGTCTGCATCTATGTGAAAGGGCAGCATGTACAGGTACCATTTCTTGTTCTTGCACTGCTTCTTCTTTGCCTGCTTTTCTAAGGGTTTGCTGTAAATCTTTCTAAGGATTACCTCCACCACTTAGCAGTTTAAGACTAGGCTTAGTGATCTGTGACTGACAGGATCACCCAGTTGGTTTTTGAAAATGCAGACACATCTGATGCAGCAGCCTCTCTGCTTGCCTGTCCTCTGCAGAGCTCTCCATTCACTCTGACGGTGAAGAACAAGTTCCGTGAGCACCATGGTGTGTTTCACTGCTGCACGTTCTGCTCAAGCGGAGGGCAGAAAGCTGCTCGCTGTGCCTGTGGTGGGACCATGCCAGGTGAGTGCTCAGCTTTCCCTGTGCTGCTGACATCAGGAAGGTTTGTTGCATTTGGTCCTTCCCAGTGTAGATAGGTGTAAGTAGATACTCCAGCCCAACTCCTGCCTTGCACATGCAGCAGGAGTGTAATAACCTGTGTGTGCATATGTTCTGGTAGGATGTGACTGCAGCAGTGAGAAATGCTGCAGGACACACTGAGGGTCTTTGGAGCACACCCTGTAGACCGAGACCCGAGCCAGCCGTGCAGGAGACAGGCCAGGGCACGTCTGTCTTTCAGCCCTGCTCACGAGGCTAAGCAGCACTGCGCCTGTACTGTGCTTCTTCCAGTGCTGGCAGGTTGGCAGCTTGCAGGCTGTGTCACATAGTGCCCAGTTCTGTACTCTGGAGAAGCCTCACTCCTCGTTTGGATGGCAGTTCAGCTCTCTTGTTTAATCCCAACCAGCTTCACCATCCTTAACCTGCATGTGTTGTTGTGTATTTTGCATGTTTTTGGTTTAGAACTTCAGTGCTCGATGTGTATCTAGCTCTGGACGTAGCCACTAGCAGCTGGCATGGGGTTCTGCAGACCTGTGTCTTGCATTACTCAACAGGCAAGGGGACAGAAGTCTTTAGCTTTCCCCAGGTATTAGAATTGGGAGGTATCTCTTAATTTTCCTTTCTTTATGGAGCTCTGGCAATTTTGGCCATGAGTGTGCTTGTACTTTCATCAGCATGTGCCTCCCCATCGTAGGTGAGTCCTGGGGCTGAAGCACTCTCTGAAAGCCTCTGACACACTGGGATTTTCTGGCCCACTTTTGGTTAAGCTGTGATGGTGCCTCTTCTCTTGCAGGTGGGTACCAAGGCTGCGGCCATGGACACAAAGGTCACCCTGGCTGCCCCCACTGGTCATGCTGTGGACAGGTGAAGGAGAGCTCAGAGTGTTTGGGTGGGCCACCCAGCAACACCTCGCAGAGGAGCTTGCTGAGGACGGTGGCATTCTGAGGAGCCAGGTGAGCTCCTGCGGGCCCAGGGCACTGCTGTGGGCTGCTGCATGAGCACCAACCACCAGGGTCCCCATGATGGCTGCATAGCCTCGCTGCCAGGAAACAACATCGTGACAGGGGGAAAATAAAATTGTGCCTTATATTCTGCTTGAGGGCATGTGTGCAAAATTTTGTGCCTGTACAGGAACAAACTCTGGATGTTGTGCTGGTGCCTGCGTGTTCAAGGACTCGAGACCTGTGGGGTCAGGCTCTGAGGGGAAACTCCATCTGAGCAGTTACCTCCAGGAGGGTCAAAATGTGTCTCATTCTGCAGGATCGATCATCTCTGATGCCCTTCTTAAAGAGGCCAATGCTGCCCGTTGGGGCACATTCCAAAGGGTTTGTGTTCGTGCTTTGGAAAGGCTTGGCAGCCTGACTGTGGTGTCAGCCTCTGCATCAGATGTGCTGATGCGTTCTGTCCTTGGACCTGCATGTATAGCATAGTCACACTCCTTAGAGCTGCAGTTGTATTTTTTCTCCAAGTGAGCCGTGGTCTCATTACACCCTCCCTGCAAAGTAAGAGCAAGATGGGTTCATAATATATCTGAAGGAATCCAGGGAAAACCCTGGTCAGTAATGGGAAGAGGAATTAGAACGTAATTCACGCAGTCTGTATGTTCTCCATGGACATGGTGTGGGACATGGATCTTCTGGGGGTGATATGGGAGCCAGGAGAGCACGCAGCTCACCAAGGGAATGTGTAGGGACTGTCTGAGCATTGTTAGGAGCCATAAGTGCAGGTTTGCAAGTGTCCTGAACTGGTGCAACTAGGCAAGGAGAAGAAGGAAACTGAATACAGCAAAATTCCTGGATTTGGCTTGTGCAGTCTTGCCAAGGTTCTGTTTTTAGGAGAGCTTGTCCCATTTTCCACAGGGGCAGGGCGATGTGTCTTCTGGGCTTGTGTGCGTGCTGCTGACCTGTAGTTGGGGAAATGACATCTGTGATGAGGAGAAAGAGGCACTTCCCTGCAAGGGTAATTGCTAACCTGCCTGCTGATTGCTGCCTGCCACTTGCCCGGGAGAAGCAGACGCCCTGGGTGCCTTCCTTTGCAAAACAGGTTTGTGTCATTGCGACTGGGAATGCTACTGCCCTGAGGGTAACCTTGCATGTTGCTAGGGCCTCCTAATACTGCCTGAGGAGCTGGGAACTAAAGTCTGACTTTGTTCGTCACCTGGGGAGAGGAATGTTGCTCCATTGTCAACAGTAAGGACTGGTTCTTGCTTTCTGTCTGCTGATAGCTGGCTTGTAAATAGTAGAAACCTGTGCTGTCTGTTTGCTTGCTCAGTCCTAGAAGACTCTCATTTGTTGTGCATACCTCTTACAAAGCCAGTTCTGGAACTCTTTTTCCCAGCAAAGGAGATGGATATCCTTATGCAAATGCTGTTTATAGGTTTCCATTAATCATCCAGAAAGGGCTGTCAAAACAGTTGGGAGGTTAGGCAGTTTAAATCTCCAAGTTAGGCAATTTAAGTCACCAAGTTGCTGACTCCGAAATTTCAAAGTGAAAGTTTAACTTTTAATGGAACAAACAGTAACTCATTCTTGTCAGTGCTCAGTACAGAATGTGATGTAAAATGAAGTGCCTCATTTTCTCCGTCTTTCTATTTATTGCACCCCACCTCCCACATGGGCATTGTTTTTTTCTTGCAGGTTCCATGCTCTATTGCAGAGGGAACACATAAGGACAGAACTACCTGCTAGGTACATAAATTCTGTCTAGAAACATCCTAGTCCTGTCAGACAGAGGAATGTGTTTTCTCTTTGTGTTAGGCATCCCTTACACACCCTGTCGCTGACATCTTCTAAGAAGCTGTTTGTGAGAATTACACCAGCAAATGTCTAAACCTTTCAGGGAACTCCTGTCAGCTTGAACTGGGCTCTATGTTTGACTTGAGGAGTCTTGAGAGCATTTTTTTGGACAGCATGGGGTGCTAATCTGGCCAGGGTCAGGCCCTTGTATTGATTTATTTCTTTTTCTTAAACTTGAAAGCTCAGTCAGTCACAGGGATTATGAAGCGTTGCCTGGCTACCACTCTGTGTGTGAGCAGAGAGGGCTGTGCATGAGGAGAGCTTGAAGAACCACGTACAGGAAAGACAGGTAGTGACCTTAGTCACCTTGTGGGGTTAGGTGTGAGTGTCCTCCCATTCTCTGCAAGCAGACTTTGCTCTCAGTGTCTATTACTCAGAATGCTTTGCCGGATAAACATATCCTACTGATCTGCTGGAGTCTCACATTGGACCCCAACAGCCATGCCCAGGAATGCTCTGCTGCTCTGTTGGTAAACAGCCTTGGGCAGGTGGTTGATTAGGAGATGTGGTTGGTCTGCTGGGCTACACGATGTTATTTCTGACTAGCTGGTCCCTGAGATAACCAAGGTATTTTCAACACAGACACACAGGCAGTGTTAACAGAACTGCACCAGTAAATATCAATATTTTTCCCAGGACGAAAGCTCTTGCTGATAAAATTGCCTGTCTCCAGAGTTTGGGAAAAAAAAAGGTGGAGGGGAGGAGAGATACAAACATTAGGAAGGGCTTTGGGAGGCAAGGGAAGGAAAACTTCCTGGATATGGAACAGAGTGTAGCTGGGAGTCTTGCACCTGCAGCCTGGAAGACTACATGTAGAGTCTTTCTGGAGTCAGGTATCATGCTGGGGTACCTCTCCCTTCTCAGAGGAGCAAACCACGCTGGTGGCATGGCTGTGCTGTAGCTCTGTGCATGCGTCTGGTTTGTCCCCAGAAGATCATGGGAGCAGTGCAGCAGCTGGCTCAGCAGGGCTTCTTCATCTTGCCATGCTGGGAGGTGATTCACAAGGGTACACTGACCATCTAGAGTGACATGTTAAGACAGTTCCTGGCAGTGCCTCTTAGGCAGTGTAGGAGACTGTTTCCAGCCAAAGGTGGCTCACCACCTCCCTGTTTTCAGAGACGAGGGCTTTTTCTGAGTGCTGCTGCTTCCAGCTTCCCTTCAAGGGCAGGCAAGGCTGAGGGTAGGTAGAGCTAATAAGACACTGCCAAGCTCTCCTCCTTCCAGAATACTAGTGCTGCCAATATCAGTGTTTCTCAAAACCTCTTGACATCATTGTTTACAGGTGCAAGATCAAAAGTCTGGAAAGATGTCCAACACTTTTGGCCAAATCCCAAGGATAGCTTTCATCTTTTTCAGCCTGCTGGCTGCCATCACTTCTCTTGAGTACTCTGTCAGCTTGCAACAACTCCTGGTTCTCTTTCACTGATAACTCCTCCAGAGTTCCAGTGACCTGGAAATTAGGGGTGAACTTTCCATAAGGGAACACTTCTGCCAGAATTATTATTTGTGAAGAAAGAGACAAGTTGTATTACGAAAGGTAGCATGACTGCAGTCTGATTCTTGTGCCCATGCCTCCCCTAGACACTGAAAATCTTCTTGGGCCCTGACCCACCTCCGGTCCTTTGTGTCCCCACTGTCCCCGCATGCAGGCAGGAGGCAGCACGTGCTGTGGTCAGCTGTAGGGCACTGGCCAATGGGCCCAGCAAAACTGGTCACACTTTGTGCCTGCTGCCACCTTCCCCTCAGTGAATACAACTGATGTGTCTCTTCCCCAGGTGCTCACCAGCGTTCACAGACCATGTGGGACTGGATCCTGCTGTTGCCTTTCATTGGAATTTGCTAATAGATTCAAAACTGGTAAGAGCTGGCTGGGCAGACCCTGTGGTCACACATCCTTGATTTCTGTGGGAAATATCCTGAATACCTCATGGGGTTTTTCAGTATAAAACTATGGAGAGAAGTAGGCTTGATGGTGAGAGCTGCTCAGAAATTAACCTGGTGTTGCCCTGGTGAGTGGGCTTTGCCCTGGTCCTACAGGGACTGCCTGTCCCTGAGGAACAGACCTGTTTTTCCAGTGTGGGAGTAGCCCGGTCATTGGCTGTGGTGAGGTGTGCTGTGGCTGGGACCCAGACTTAACTGGTGCTGAAAGGGGACACCTCGTTTGTGTACTGCACCAAAGACAGCAGTAAATCAACTATCAACAAAACAACAGGATATTTCTTCATGTGCATTTCCCACCAGGCCACTATAGCCTAGAGCTATTCTTAGCTTCAACTCATCTTTTGCTAAATTACAAGAGGTTTAGTAATCAGTAGAATACTACAAAATAGATGAGAATTCTTCTTTTCAAATTAAAAAGGGCTATTCAGTGCTAAAGCAGAGGGGAAGTGAAATCCATGTAAAGTTTGCTTTGTATGTGTAAACCATTGCAACAAATAAAGAGTGACTGATTCTCAGGTGAAAGGGTTCCAGTCCTCTGTTTCATTCGAGGGTGAAGGGTGTGCTTTCAGCAACCTCCAAGATCTGGACATTAGCAGTAGGTCTTTTTCACACCTCCTTCATAGACCTTGCACAGGGCATTCAGGTAGCTCCTCTACCTGGAGAGCAATTAGCTTCACAGTTGAGCACTCACACCTTAGTAGCACATGAACAGTTGGGTAAACCCAAAGCCTAGTCACTCCTGAAAGCAGAAGGTCCCCACCTTGGCTCCTCTGTCCTTGCAGACCGTGCTGTCCTGCCCCACCAGAAACATCACTGGGTGTGACTCCCCTTGGAACACATGGGGAGCCACTTCAACTCCCTGAACCAACAGGAAACCATTTGATTTCTAATTTTACTTTGTTTCCTAACTGGTGACTAGATTTAGTGGAAGTTCAGACCTGAAATTAATCAGTGCAAGGTGGTGGAACGTGGGAGGAAGTTCAGGAGAAGGAGGGACATGTAACTTCATCCTGGCATAAGGAGGCTGGAAGTGGTGAATCCCCGTCTTGGAAAACAGTTTTCTGACTTTGGTGCCTGTACAACAGCCACAGCCCCTTCCAGCCCCCTCTCTGCTGTCTAGAAAAGTCTGTCATGTGTTGTGCACCACATCTGGCTATGTTCATCCCTTGTAGAGGTGAACAGGCTCTTTTGGAGTTGAACTGTAGTCCAAAAGACTAAGTGCCCACTTCTGAAATCTCACACATGCACAGTTAGAAAGCTGCTGTGCCCCTCAGCACATCGTAAGCCCTCATGAACCCTGCTCAGCCTTTGCAGCTAGTTTGGTCATCACTGACCAGTGATAATACGCCTCAGTTTTAACCTCTGGTTGTTGCAGAGAAAGTAATTGGGCTTTTGTTAGGTGCTGGACTGTTCCCTGTTCCTCTGGGCATCCTCAGCTCTGCATGGGAAAGGTGTTCACTCCCACTAACCATCTAAGCTTGCTGGAGGTGTCTGTGGACTGTCAGAAATTTCCCATTTCCCATCCTCCCTGGAACACAATCCAGGTATAGGTGACAGGACACACAAGTTCCCCTTCAGGAAACTGAACATGGTGGTGCAAGCTGCCTTCCCTTTTCTGCTCTTTTGCAATCTCTCTGCTCTTCTCAACCTCTTATACCCAAGACTCATCCTGTCCACAGCCTCAGGTGAGACCAAGCACAGAGTGCTCTTCTCAACCTCTTATACCCAAGAGCTACTCATCCTGTCCACAGCCTCACCTGAGACCAAGCACAGAAGGGAAGAGGGCTGTGCCAGTTTCTTTCTGTTACATGCTCTAATGTCCACCATAATGGCAGATCTGAGAGCAGCAGGAGCCTGGCTTCAGGGAGAAGTATTTTGGTGTTCAGTTCAGTGGAAGGAAACATCAGTCAGAGAAGAGGCCACAGCCAAACGTGTGGATCTGATGGCACTGCTGAGGCAGGGGAAGATGTACGTGTGAATGGGGAATGGTTGCAGATTTTAGCAAGGAGACCTGAGCTAGTCCTGCATGTAATGCAACCCATCAGTGATGGGTAAGCAGGGGATCTACACGGGAGACTGTGACCCCAGGATTAGCTGGCTTCCAAATTATGAACTGTGTTATTTTTTGGTTTAAATCAGATATGCTTCTTTAATGGATAGTGTAGGAGATCTCTCCTGTTGCCCCAGTGGCTCTTTGCTTTTGACTGCCCTTTGAAGGGGGAGCTGAGATTCTCACTGCTTCCTCATTCCTGAGAGTTCACTGCTTGAGCTCACCACTCCTTAGCCAAGTTCAGTTATTTAAGCAGGACAGCCCAGGAGAATATATCATGAGGACAGGGGCCGTGCTGAACAGTGAGGGACCTTCAGGCACTTCTTGTCTGGCTTCTCTCCATAGGTGCCATCACCATGGCATCCCAAGGCCAGGTCATTTTCTGGAGGTAAGTTGTTATTTGCATCTTCTTTGTGAGAGGGGAGGGAGGGAACTGCAATTTCCAGACTCTTCAGCTGTGTCACCCTGCTGCCAAGAGCTTTCAAGACAACAGTTCTTTGCAGCTTGACTCTACTGCACTCACCCAAGCTACTTAAATACCAGTACAGCTTCTTTTGTACAATCAGTAAGGCCCTATGGCTGTCAGATACCTATGTGTAGGTCATTGACTGTAGCCAGGATGGAGATGTGTGTCCTAGAAACTGTGCATGGCTAGAATATGCTATCTCAGGTTTGAATGCTGTGGTAGGTTGGGTATCAGTGGCTTGAGAAAGGCTCTGTGTTCCTGTTGTTGTAGGATGGGGTATCAATGGCAGAAGGAATCCCATTCCTTCTGCTGTCCCTCAGACAGCTGCTTGTGTTTCCATCACATCAGTGTGCTGTGGAGACAAAGACAGAAGCTGTCCTACAGCAAGTTCCCTTGCTGTGTGGGCCAGGAGTAAGAGGTGGGAAGATGAGCAAGCTGGTTTGTGCCTCTCGTTTCAATGAGCCTGTTTCCTTTGGAGCTATTGACCAAGTCTGGTAACTACAGTCAGAAGAAAAAGTATCATGGGGAAGGTCATAAAAATATCTACCTCGTATCCTTATCTCCTGATTCATTGAAAATGACACCCACCAGGTGGTTAGAGTGGCAAACATGCTTCAGCTTCTGGTAAACCCTAACCCAGTCTTGCATCTAATCCCCATGGCTTGAGCAGAGCCACCAACAAGCTGGTCTCTTCATCTCAAGTGTGGGCTGTTCCAGGCTGGGTGGAGGCAGAGGCTCCAGTGAGGTGTGAGACACCCCTGCATGTGTTTATTCTGTCTAAAAGGTTTCAGCTGTTATGAGTACCCATCCCACCTGAGCTGAACAGCAGTGGGGAGAAGGACAGTCCAAGAAGAAGTCCAGGAACCAAGAAGACACTCCTCACACTCCAGCTTTCTCACATGGAGCATCAATGAAGAACTAAATAATATTATCTGCACCTCTTCGTTGCTGAAAGTGAGATCACTCGTAGACATAACGTCACACAGTGTAAATATTCATTGGGCATCAAATGCATGTCATAACCAGCTCTGTTATTCTCAGGAGGCAGCCCAGCTGGCTTTTGCCTGGGAAATGCAGTAACTGATGGGTGTGGAAAAAGTACACGCCTACCCCTTGCTGCTCTGAGAACCATCCTCTGGCTGTGCCAGCACCTCTGCCTGCCTCGGGCAGCGAGGGCAGCTGGGCGGCAGCGCCCTGCTGGAAGCAGTGGGCTTCCCCGGGGGCACGGGCCTCTTCAGGCTCATCTGGAAATGCAGGAACAGCCCAGAGAGAGGGGGGAGTTTTCCAGGAGGCCTCCGAAGGGCAATGAAAGGTTTCTGTTGATTTCAGGAGAAAATAAAGTAAAAAATCCACTAAAAAAATAAGACTCAAGTGCTAAGAAAAGTGGAGCTGTGCAATCATGAATGGAAAAACCTTTCCTTTTGAGCTGCCCTCGACATGTTAGTTCTCTGTCCCCAGGCTGTGCTCGGCAGCATTCAGGCAGGGAATGAGTGGATTTCATGCCAAATTCCATTTGGCTGGTCAGGAAGGGGACTATGGAAAAGAGGGCAGGATGCACAGAGCAGCTCTGGGAACTGAGGGTGCCATCAGGGCTCCAACTTGTGTAGCCCCAGCCCTTGTAATCAGTTTGCTTCCTTCCCTCTGAAATGCTGGAAGCACGAGTGGTGCTGACACACGGGAAATTGCTTTTCACTTGAACTGCTGGTCTGGACTGTTGCAAAACACAGCCATCAGCGTCATGCAGCCGGGTTGGCAGCTGCCTCTGGCTCACCCTGGGCTCCAGAGCCACTCAGGATGCACGGGGCGGGAGGGGAGGG